>NW_009220271.1:0-55863 GCF_000690835.1 Fulmarus glacialis | reverse complement strand
GGGAAACGGGCGGGGGTGTTAGCGCCGGGCGCGGGGATCCGCGGCGTTGGCGGGACGGGCGGCGGCGTTTGATGTTTCCTCGACGGGCTCCATATATAGTTGTCCCGGGCATGTAAAACCTTCCCCTCCCAGTTTCACACCTCGTAAACCAAAGTATGCGATGGCTTCTAACAAGATAGACAAATTATTTTCAATGTGCACACTCAGTGATCTGAGATTTATTTGACAACGCACATGTGTCAAAACCACATGAGGAGCGATCATATTCCAAGACAAATCCAACTTTGCAATGCAAATATTTATTCGTTGAACTTGGATGTCGTCGATGTTGGGCTGCAGATATCATACCATCTGGACGAATGTATGCAAAGAATGTGGCATTGTTTCTTGCTAGCGATTGCTCGGTGAGTTGGTTATGCACAGCCCTTTGGAGCAGGAGAAGAAGAAATTTTTTGCTTGAAGAAATTCTCCATTCTGTTTGAGGTGTTTAGGTTTCCCGCTTAACTGTTTAGTAGTGCCTGCTGGAGCTTTTGGGTTGGGGTCAGAAGGCAGCCTTTTCATTTTATTGCCATTTCCATTTAAAGACGTACTTATTATAAATAGCCAGTACTAACTAGATGTACCAACAAAACAGCCCTGTTGTCTCAGGGGGATGCAGAAGTCCTTGAAAAATCATTACCTTACACAGTGACCTGGGATCCAAAGCCAAACTAGGCACCATCACAGCACAAGATTACCAAAAGCAGTTTTTAAGGGCAAAGGCTGCCTCTCACCCCGAACGAGCCCCCGCGTCCTCCTGCTAGCTTGGGTGTAGAAGCTGTCACCATCTGCCAGCTGGGATGGAGCGTCAGCACCTGGTGGTGACTTCAGGCATGGTGCTGGCTCACGTTGGAAGAGGCAGTGAAGATTTTTAGCAGTTTTCAAAAATGGGTAATTATTAAGTCTTGTGATCAGAAGTTAACTCTCAGCAATGTTTCATCTTGATGCTTGAATTTTAAGATAGTTAAAGATCCATTATTCAAAGAACTTTGTGGGAGTTGCAGTGTTGGTGGCAAAAAACCTCCAGTGAGACGGCGGGTAATGACCTTTAGATGCTCCACTAATTAAGGGTAAGTTGGCTGCTTACCCACTTACGATTTGATAAGGAACATCAAGAAGTATAAGACACATAAGATTTCCTGTGCAGAGTTTCCTGACTGAGTCCAAGACTCAGAGCGTGGTCTCTGATCTGCAAACGTAAGCGCGTCTCCCTGTTTTCACTGAATCCACACGAAGGTGTCGGATGCTCGGGGCACGTAAGGGTTAGTGTACCTGGCATTTTTTTTGCAGGTCTGTATGTTGTCAAACCATGTAACACAGCACACCTTCAGACTGCAAATTCAAAGATACAATTATTTTTCCTACTTTGGTGTGTATCTAGCATTTTTAGAGAGTCAAACCTTTTTTTTTTTTGGAGAGGAGGGGGTATATTACTAATAAAATGATTGAATTAAATTGCGCTGTAAGTTGTAGTTAAATTTGATTCAGTGCAGTTTCGTGTGATGTTACAGCGCTGTTCTCTGACAAATTGTTGTTCAGTTGGCATTTGAACCTGGGTAAGTGTCTTTCATATATTCAAGAAATGGGTGTTTACACTAACAAAGTGCGGTCTTGTATTTTGGAGGCATCTTTTCTGTCGGCGAGGCCTGATTTTTAGAGTAACTGGTACATATGTGTAAGTGTAGTTTAAAAAAAAAAATCACCTTTACATCAGAAAAAAAACCCCAACATCCAATTCTGGTGTCAGAGAACGATTTTGGGAATGTCTGAGCCCAGTGCTGTCAGGACGAGCGAGTATTTGCGTCTCTGTGCCAGGTCCCTGTGTCCGGGCTGGGCAGGTGGCCGGGTCACCCCTCTCCAGGAGCCCTCAGTTGTGCAGTCGTCGTCCCAGCAGTCATGGTGGCAGGGCGGCGATGTAGGAGCAGGGTGTGCTGCACCTGACAGCCGGGCTGCCGCGGCGGGTCAACATCGTCACTGTGAATTTGTGGCGTTGTGTGTCGGTACATATAGCCCGATACCTGCTGGTTTCAGAGTTTCTATTTGCAAGGCGTTATGCAAATATTATCTTAGTTACAACTATCAGCAATGACATGTATAAATCGTTTTAATCTACATTTTAAATGAAACCGCACCTATATAATTTTGATCATATTCCCCCTCTTATTGCAGGCGTGCATCCTAATGTTCCTTCAGTTTGGTTTTATCATAAAACAGCATTGTTCATAAAGGATTTAGTGGCTTGCTTCCTATTTAGCCTTTATTGGAAAAGACTTGTTCAGTTTTTAGGAAGTGAAGGATGCTCTGTCTCTGGGGCTTCGTCCTAGCTGTGGCAAAGCAAGTGTGCTTGAGGAGGTGAAAAAACCACATTTTACTGGGTGAAAAGGAAATAACTATTTATAATACTGTAACTTTAAAAGATCCCATTATCGAAATTACTGTATTCTCAATAGGAAATCTGTCGTTCAGTTTTTTCCAACTTGAAAAATGAAGTACATCATGACAATGATTTTACTCAGCTGTAAAAGACAACTGAATAGATGACTGCAAGCCAAAAATGAGCATGGAAGGTTTTGGTCTGAGTATTTAAAAATTCCCATGGGGAATAAAAGAGATATTAATTACAAAACCTGTTTTCTTTACCTTCATTCCAACATCTTCAGTATAATTGCACTTTTTGGGAAATATTTTTCTAAAGCCACTGTGCAAGCAACAGGGTTATGCACTAAAAATAATATTCTACGAGATATATATGGGCATTATTTTCTCCCCCCTACCTTAATCTCTAAAGCGGTAAAGAGAAGTAAAATCGCAATGGAGACTTTCTCTTCAGAACCTCCCAAAATAATAACTTCTGAGCAGGACCTCCTTCACCTGCCCCAGGCTGGATCTGCGCGGTGGCGTCTGGAGGGATGTGGTGAAGACGATGCGGTTCGCAGCACGGGCGGGTGTGCGAATCCCGCCCTTGGGCAGCCAGGGGCTTCAGGGCTGCGGGGGGGGGAGCACCTGGCCCGGCTCCATTCACATCTTAAAGCCTGCACCCAGCCCTCCCTTACCAGCCGAGCTGCGATTTCTGTATATGAGGCCAAAATGTCCGTAATAGCTTTGATATGAGGCCAGGAGAAGGACGGACTGTTTGCCTACTGGCCTAGGGATGGAAAGGTTGCTGCTCAGTTCACGCGGCCATTCATAAACAATTTTTAATGGAACGCCAGAGTGCACAGGGGATTCCCAGTTTGAGCAGCAGGTCACACGTAAAGGCTTTACACAGAGAAAGGTGTTAGGCCTATATTCTTGGATCCACAGATATTTGGATGTGAAGCATCATGTGACAGAGGTGCTTCTCGCTCCCGGGTGATCTGGCTCTTCTTCATTGACGTGTAATTTTATTCACAAGAATATTTTACAATTGTAAAGATTATTTTTAGAAGAGCTTTACTTCGCTGACAAGCGTTATTTTCCCTTTCTATTATCTGCTCATGTATAAGCCGCCTAAATAAAAAACCTGTTCCTGGATCTGTGGAAATCAGTGACAACATTTCCAGTGGTTTCAGCGGGGCAAAGCTGAGGGGGATTTTTAAAAAGTGAAAAAAAGCATTCATCCTCAATTCCCATCAGATCTCAGCTGCCCTTTAAAGCCATTTTCATTAGAGAAAATTCACTTTCACTTACAAAATTAAGTCTGTTATGACTATTATGCTTTCATTAAGTGTTTCATAAGGTCGAGTGACTCTCTAAGTAAGCTAAATATCATGGAAAAAGGTGGTAAAAATATGTAGAGATACATTAATGCCTTGATTCTGCCAACGTTTAGTCATACATTTATGCTTAAGTACGTGAGTAGTCCCGTACACGTTAAGGATGCTTACAGTGACAAACTGGAATACGTTTGCCAGCTGAAAAGTCCAAAATAGCTCAAAATTAATAGATCTGTGTGAAGTCTCAAGTTGCGTTAATTCTTCTGCTTATTTTTCTGTCCTAAAGATGGCAATGGAAAGCCACAGCATGTGTATTACAAATATGGCAAATCATGTGAATGTATCTGAGTAATCTCTTTGTTATGATAAACCAAATCTACACACTTAAACTTATATGGCCTGATTATTTTGCTATCATATTCTGTGTGTTACTGCCTAAGGAAACTTTAACATCACCAGCTAATATGCTTTTTTTGGGGAGAGCTGTTTTTAAAGTAATGGTAGCATAACATCTGCAGCCTTCCCGCTTGCGTGCCTGGCAGCCGGGAAGCAGGAGGCACCATCGTGAGTTTGCAACTTGCTCCTCAGCGTATTCAGGTTGCTGCGGGTGGTTGGCTCAGCCCTTCCTCACTTCTTCCTCCTCCTCGCGCAGCCTGCGATCGATCTGCCTACTCGCCCGGGGAGGCTTTCTGTCAAGCACAACGGGGTGAGGGGTTTCCCACGGTGTGAGAGGGAAGGTCGCCCTGGTTCCTCACCAGGTTTTGGGGGAGAAGGCAGGAGTCGTCCCAGTGTGTTCTGCGCTGCTGGCCGGCCAAGCTGTGGCTAGCTGCAGGGATGTTGGAGATGCTCATCTGCAATAGCAGAACAACATTAGTTTAGCTAAATTATTTTATAACTTCTGTTTGAGTCATATGGAGTGATAATTTAGGGCACGGCTATCAGAAGTAGTGAACGCTCACAACACCAGTTTCAGCTAATAGCTGCCTTGGGAGGTTGGCCTCCGTAAATTCACTTGCTTGTTACTTTAAGAGTTTAGATCAATTGGGAAGGCAGTCTCAGATTCCCTCTTTCCGTATCTCCTTGCTTGCCAAAGTTTCCCCCTGAGCATCACTGGTTTTTGCAAATTAATTTTAACCCCATTTTTCCAAGCTGCTGTGAGTGGCTAGCTTACCTCTTTCTGCTTTTTTACAGCCAGTGCTTGCTTGAAAACTATGCTGATGGAAGGACATACATGAAAAATACTTTCAGACATAAAGGGTAAAGCAAAATTCTTAAAAATTGGGCAAACCAAGAGGTCACATTCCCATATGGATATATATCTTTGGGTGCTTCAAATGAATATTTTTCTTTGAGGTTAGTGGGACAAGTTGTTTTGAAGAGAGAAAGGACTGATCGCATACTCAAGTTTGCAGGAGCAGAACCTATTCGTTGTAAATTTAGAGGAGGAAGAGCTTTTCTTTGTTTTTCCTTCCCCTAGTCAACTCGTGAACAATGATTGATGCATATTCTGAAACTTGTCTGTAGGTTACCTACAGAAAAGAGCGAAAGAAGGCACTTTTCTCCTATTCATTAGGACGCATGAAGAAAACGTGAAATAGAAGTATATATACTGCATCACTTTCAAAAGATCTAGGATGAGATACGTAAGTGAAGACACCCTTTCCCCAGTTTTCACTAGGCATTGCACCTGAAGTGGTGTTGATGTGGCAGCACGTTTGTCAAACCAGGGGTTAAGCTGAAGCTTTGGAGGTGTAAAAACAAGGCTGCTGCACTTGGAACTGCGATCAGGCTCTACCATTGAAGGCTGCAATAGTTCACATGGTCTAAAAGTCAGTACTCCCCAATAAACTAATTTAACACTCTACGTGCAAATATTTTAATGGAATACATCCTCAACATTTATTCTCTTGTGACAGTGTCATATTTATTGCTCTCCAGTTGCCACAGTCTGACAGGCTTTATCTTCACTGAGCTCTTGGCCTCGTGTTTTTGACTTCATTGCTTCTGCCTGTGTTTATTGTGTGGCTTGTTATGATGAGATGCTCTAGAATTGTTTCCCTATCAGATGGAAGATTGGTCCGCCTTTGGGAAGGAATCACAGGGAATGTATTAAATTGCCATCAGCACTAGCTGATCTTTTTGCCATAATGATTTGTGAAGAGTGAGATGTAGCTGAAGTTAAATGTGAGCTCACTGTTATACTTATCCTTAAGCACCTTGATACAGACATTTTTCTATGTGGATGAAAGACAGGTTTGAACGTATTCCCGTGCAGCCCTGAGTAACTATCCAGGAAGCAAAATGGGGGTCTAGCGTGTTTAAATGGATTTTTGTCACCTTTTTTTTTTGGTCTTCCTCCAAACATTTAAAAAACTGGACACTCCCCCATCCCCAGAATTGCTAACTTGCAGTTTTCCCTTTGAGGGGAACTTTTTAATGAGATGTGGGAGAACTGTATTTTGGAAGGTTTTTGTTTTTTAAAGTAAAAAACTTTGTGTGCTGATATTTACCACTGAACTGTTCTGCTTTATTTTCTTCCATAAGATACCCTAAAGCACTAGACACACAGATTAGTTTCAGCCTAAGTCCATCCCATTCAATGCTGTAAGAGTTCTGTAATTGCAAAATTTGCTGGGCAGAAATGTTGTGGGTCTCGTATGAAGAGGAATGCCATTAAAAGTAACTAAATATATTCAACATTTCTGAATTTGGCAAATGCACTCTTCCCATTCCCAACTAAAATTACATCTGAAGACATTTGGTGAAAATATGGGAGTTGACAGCTAGGACAGACAGAATTCTCCCCGAGTGTGCATTGCTTAAGTAATGGGAAAGGAACTTGTGAAAATAATAGAAATGAGACTGAAAAGCAGTTTTGAGCAGCCTCTAAAATATCAACAACCCAGACTGCTGTCTTGACTTCATGATGGAGTTGCGGCACATTCAGCTTTGCAGACTCTCTTGTATGACAAGAACTGCAGCTGTGACAGTTTGCAGGTAGAGAACTTTTCAGGAGTCTCTCTTCACTCTTCCGCGGTGTTGTGGCTGTATAAGCATATAGGTATTAAGTACTTTTTCTTTTTTTTCCTTCCAGATGTAAATATCACAATAGAAACTAGCAGGGAGTTCTGAGCAAGTAGGGCTGAACACTCCTGCTGGTATAGTAGTAGCTAGATTGTACCAGTGTCAGAGTTGCAGAGTTGAAATCTTAACATAAAAAGGTAATGAAAATTAAGGTTATAACGACAATACTATCTTAGTCTTATTAAACATGATATAATGCTGCTCATATTTGATTTTCTGGCTCTGTGGCATAGTATTCGAGAACGTAAGGGTCACTGGAAGTAAGCTGATGTTTTAAAACACAGCTTTTGTACACCCTAGGTTACACCAGTTTTTAACTGAACCAGGTGTCTGGACCAGGTGGGAGAAGAGGCCAAATATTCCATTCAGCTTACGGAAACTGGAAGGGGGGCAATAAGGAGGTAAGGGCAAGATTCAGACTTCCTTGGAATTCGACACTGCGACTCATCATCAATTTTGCAAGATATTGAGCTCTCAGACTTCAATCTGATGCAGTACTCAAGTGTGTGCTTTACTTTTGGCGGGAGAATACTTCTAGTCAAAACGTAGTATCAGGTAGGAAGTAAAGCCTTTAGTTATCATTCAGTCCTAGGAATTTTACTTACTTCACCTCTCTTTAAAACTTTTGTATCTATTGTTTTGTGGAGATTTTTAAGCTGTGTTTGTTCAAAATAATTTCTATTATTTTTTATCTATTCTTATCCTGTAGCAATAATACATATCAATGGAAATGTATGTGCAGGCTTTCTGGTTGAGTTTCAGCTTTTCCTAGATGTGTACAGACTGGCTATTTCAAGTTACACATCTGTTCCACTCCAGTTGTCAGCAAGGAGTTATTAAATCCCTGGGAAAGTTAAGAGTGTTTTTGAAGGATTTGATGAGCTTCCAGTGCTTGATGCTCACCACATTGTCGTACTGGAACCAGATGTTGGGTACCACATGTTTGTGTTTTTGGAGCTAAGTAGGTTAGGTACTGTGTCTCTCGCCTGTAAATACAAACACCAGTTTCCTACCCTAAAGCTCTTATCCCTGGGTCATCATCCTCACAATCCTGGCTATGAGAACAGTTTGCATCAGCCGCCCAAGTTGTGAAACCAGAACTGTCTTTTCTGGATCTTCCTACTTGCTCTCTTCTGTATCCTCTCAAAGCAAAGACCTTCTGATTTATGGTATTTCTCCATGAGGACTCTTTGACAGCGTAAGGTCAAAAAGAGATTTTTGAGCATTGCGCTTAGTGAGGATGCACGTGAGCACTCAGTCCCATGCAGAAACTTTTCCTGTGGCTGCTGAGAACCTGATGGGACTTTGGGTAGGTCTTGCTTTTCTCCCTTCTCCCCTGTTCACTTATGAGTTCCTCTTCCATGCATTCGGGCCTTTTCAGGTTGGGCTTGTCTTTTATCCGTTTCCAGTTGTTCTTGTTATGTATATCTTCAGTTATCCTCCATGCCAAACATTAAAAAGGAAGATAATGCATCTTTTTCTTGCTTTCATCACCTGAAGTTCATACTGAAAAAAAGCTGCTTTACTGTAGCTGTAGCCTATTATTTGGATTGGCCAAGTCAAATGTTAATGAGTCCTTTTGTTCTCATAAATGGTTTGTCTCCTAAATGGACAAAATGGGTTTCAGCAAAGTACAGAGTATGATACAGACTTTGCTAACAAATGAAATACTCATTTTTTTATAGTGTGATTAAGATTACTTTTGCACTGCCTCAGAGTTATGCTTCTCCAAAGCACTGGCTTCCTGGAGTTGATTTTCAGTGATGAGACTCTACCTCCACCGAACATCTACAACTGATTTTGAAGGAGGAAGACTAATACAATTTTTCCATTGCTATTTTCAGGTTTTATTTGCTTTATCCCTTTGATTTCTGCCACTGTTGTAATACGGCAAGATAGTTTTTGAGCACTGTCTTTTTCTTTTTTCTCTAAAGGGTAATTTCAGTTGAGTTGCACCCTACTGAGAGTAATGTGGTGAGAAACCAGTTGGCAGTGCTCTGTTCAGTTTTCATTTGCCTCTCTCTCTAAAAGTCTAAAAATATTCCTCCTACAGGAAATGTTTTTCATTCTGTTATGTCTTTTGCTTCCCGTAGGAGGTATTTCTTTTAATTTATTGAATAAACCTTTCTGAATTGTATTCCCATAAGAGTTTAGGCACAATAGAGTCTTTGGGCAAACTGTCCAAGAGATCTCACCATCTTCTCTTTTTAGAAGATACGCAGTTGTTTCTTTATACAGTGCCGTCAAGCTCTGGGACAAGCTGACACTTACGTGAAATGGGAGAATTTGAAGCTAAAGAACGCGGATTAACACATCTGCTATAACTTCTCAAATTTTGTTGTACGTATCATATTTATCCTTCTTAAATCATAAAGAAATCCCTCTTCTCCTTCCCTTGCCCTCGATTTTAAAAGGATTCTGGGCAATATTTTGATCTCAATCTCATTACCGCTGTTTCTTTTGTAAGTGTATGTGTATCTAGGAAGGCTAAATCCTCGTAACATCCTAGTTGGAAGTCAACTATGTTTAGCTGTTAATTTAATGTGGATGACAGGGCAGGCTGTTACTTGAAAGGGGTGGTGGGGAAAGAAAGACTGGGATAGATTACATTTTCATGCTCTAAAATAAGACCCTATCTACTCTATCCTAAATTAGAACAGTATGGCTGAGTTTTCTTGTGGGTATTTCATAACATTCCTACTGACAAAATATGGTGTGCCTTTTGCTTGTTGCTTCACTACTGTTTTTCAAGCATGTGTTCGTGTCTCTGCATCTAGCGACAGCTCTTGTAGCAGCACGCCATGGGGACACGTCTCATACATCTTTAGAAGGGCACAGCGTATTTGCAAACTATATACAAAGTGGACTGCGCTAGAGAGCAGGTACCAAACCATAGCCAGCTGGGAGAATTAGGCGGCCAAATTACTTAGATAAACACAATTAGAAGTTTTAGTTTTTTTCAGGGATAATGTGCCTTAATTCTGTATTCACTAAAAGCGTGTGATGTAATTAGCAGTCAACCTGTGTGGAAGGTTTTAAAATAACTTTTTACTGAAATAATTAGTAAGGTTTATACTGGTACATTTGCATATTTGAAAAATCTCTGGTACACTGTCCAAAATGCTTCTTGTCCCTTTTCCTCTGCTTGAGGTCTGAGCAAATACCATTTCCACACTCCGTCAAGGCTCAGATAAAGACCTTTCTATTTCATAAACCTCTCCTCAACAGAGGCAGAGTGAAGGTAACAGATGAACATACTTTTCTTTCTTGAACTATGTAACAGAGCTTCCCGCCTTTTTTTTTTAGCCCAAATGCGGCTAAATTACACCATCTCACACGGATCAGAGGAAAACCAGTTAGATAAGTTAGTGAGTGGTGGAAGGTATGTCATGTGCAGAACAAGTGGTGGAGTCACCATCCCTGGAAGTATTTAAAAGACGTGTAGATGAGGCGCTTAGGGACATGGTTTAGTGGGTATGGTGGTGTTGGACTGACAATTGGACTCGATGGAGGTCTTTTCCAACCTTACTGATTCTATGATTCTATGAAGATGCCTGCACACTGTGTTGTATGAGCAAAAAGGTAACTGGCAGGCCAAGGGAAGTGACTTGGCTCTTGTGAGTCCACATCTTGTGCAAGGGAGATGCTGGCATACTGGAGCAAGGGGAGTGGAGGGCCATCAAGGCAGTTAGGCGATGAGAGGGCTTAATGCACAAGGAAAGGCTGAGAGTTGTTTCAGCCTGGAGAAGAATAAGGGAGGATGTAATTCCACTTTTACTACCTAGATGGAGGCTAAGGAGAAGACGGAGCTGGCTGTTCTCAGAGTTGCACAATGACAGTCACAAGTTGCAGCAAGAGGAATTTTGACTAGATCTAAGGAAAAAACCCACAACAGGAGTGGTTAAGTATTGAAATGGGTTGCAGAGACGCGCTGGAATCTCTGTCCTTGGAAATTTCCAACCCTTGACAGGGCAAGGCCCTGAGGAACCTGATTGAACTTTGAAGCTGGCCCTGCTTTGAGCAGGGGATTGGACCAGATGACCTCCAGAGGTCACTTCTGACCTACTTTTTTCTGTGATTCTGTGACTCCGAGTATCAGTTCTTTCCACGGTAGAATGAAAACTCTGCTGTCTTCCCTTGTACTACAACATACCTTCAACCAAAGAGAAGTTGATGGGTTACTGCAGAGAGTATGATGCTCTCCAGTGTCAACATTTGAAGCAGGCTTACAAGAAGATTCCTTTCATTGCATCATTCTCCCAAGTTGTTGCTGCGCTAATACTCTGTGAGGCGTACCCTACCGTTACGCTGCAGCTACACTGCTGGCGTCTCACAAATGCAAAGCAAGCCAGAGTGGTTTTTTTAAAGATGTCAGTAAAATTTCAAAAAAGCCCCAACCAAACTCTTCTCAAATGCAAGTGTTCTGCAGAGACAGTTTGACAGTGCTCTAGCAGAAATTCAGCAGGGATTCGGCATGATCTTGACTGGCAGGGAAGTTTCAGTAACTACTTGCCAGGTAGGTTGCCTGCCAGCGCGTTTAACCAAGCCTGCCTGTGTATTCCAGCATTAGGGAGCCCGGGGCTTATAAGGTATCTACCTTCAGGACAACATGGTACCGGGACAGACCTGCTCTGAAGTTGAGCCCTCTCTGGTTTTGTGGGTTATTTCACTTTAGGTTTAAAAATACTGAGCATTTGGCAAAACACCATTATCTTTTCCTCCCCCATTTCATGGTAGTTCAGTGTGCTCATGACAGGCCATATGATGTGCTGCCTAAAACACTTCAATTAAATGCCTGTAGTAAAACGATGGTACAGAAGCATTCCTGTCAATTTAGCTTTTCTCACTTTCATTTTTGTCATCTTCCTGAGTGTATGATAAAAGTAAAAATAATCTGGGAGAGAAATGGAAGAAGGAAGAAAAAAATTGAAGAGGTGTGTGAGAAGGAAAGGAAATCTGCCGAGCTTTGAGCTGGGAATTGCATCAGATACACAGAAAAATAGGTGTGGCAGTAGGACAGTTCAGGCTTTGCCTATATTGTCTTAGACAGCAACAGTTTAACCTGATATTGACCTTACAACTTATGAGCTTAAGGGTACAGTTATGTAACTGGGATCAGTCAAAGCTAAATTAAACTGGAATAGGCAGATGGGGCCACACAGCCCGGAAAAAGCTGGTACCAAATTGGCTTGCTGAACTAAATGCTATTTAAAAGGAGCACAGGGCATAATTTGCTGCTGTTTACAATGCAGTGGTGGGCTTTTTTGAGCTTCTGGAGTATGTTGGTCAACATCTGATCTCCTGTGTCTTTTCTCCTTGCTCTTGAGAAATGATTTTGGCAAATCTGCATTTAGCTGGCAGAGGTTTTGTCAAGCAGGTGCGGCCTCCAGCATCGAGTGTGAAATTAGGCTGCCAGAAGGATCTTGCCCAGAGTAAAATCAAGCCTTGATGGCTTGGGGTCATAACCTTTTGCAGTCTCGGTAAGTACTTTTTTCCTTGAACGGACAAGAAAGTAAAAAGAAGAGAAAGGTGACTGTGGATTACAGCTGCATGGTTCAAATAAAAGGAGATAAGGAAGAGGAGAAGACCGAAACAGCGTAAGAAATGAGTAGCAAAGTAAAACAGGATTGCCACTGAAGTGCCACCACCGCTGGGAAGAGGAGAGCTTTGACTCCTGCGTGCGCGTCCCTGCCCCGTCTCACTCGCGGTGCGACGTCCTGGTTTCCTCCCGGGAGCGCTGCGCCCGAGGTGCCGTCCTGCGGCTGCTCCGTGCTTCGGACTGTGCTCACCGCGCCGCCTGGCCCTCAGAGAAGCTCCCACCTCTGGCGTGGTTTGGTAAGATGAAAGGTCGGTGTTGGACCAGCGGTGTGTGGTCCTTACCGGCTGCTGTGGTGCGTTGCACTCCCTGAAGAGTTCTCACCATCCTCTCTAGCGATGAGATTTTCTGAAGCCCCTGACTCACTTTTGAAGATGAGCCTCGAGGTCCTACATCGTTTAGATAGTTTTTGAAATCTTATTCTAGATCTTTTATATCCTTACTTTTTGTTATAGTAATTAGAATCTCCTTCCTTTCTTCTTCCTTCCCAGAGGAAGTTGTCTGTAATGATGAGGTCTTCCACACAACTGTATACCATTTTTTAGCAGGAAAGGGGTCTTACGTCTTGTCCATATGTCTTCTTGAGCTGTTTCTCATTTAAGTGGCACTTTCAAGTTGTCTCTGTAAATATTGTTCATGTTTTGTTTGTGCTTGCTTTATGGTGATTACTATGTGCTTTAGCACAACTTGGTATATTATATTTGCCTTCTACTATCATTTGTTATTTTCAGCTTGCGACAGCGTATCTGCTTGTTTTGTAGAAACATGTCTTGAGGCTGTATCAGTGCTTTGTTAAATTCCAAATGTATGCACTTTATTTCTTTAATCCAGTAGCATCCAGTTTATACGCTCTGATGGTAAATGGAAATTGTGATTGCCATAGAGTGCCAGAATTAAAAAGAGAAGATCTGCTGTTCTTTGGCAACTCCTTCTGTCCCTGTGATAGCTGGCTTGGAGGGGACTCGTGGGGAGCTATGCTGCAGAGCTGCATTTTTCAAACAGAGCTTCCTCTCTGGGAGTCTTTTGAAAACAAAGCTCCCTGATGTTTAGATACTGGGTTTGAGGGCTTGGTTGTTTGGGAATCTCTCTGACAAACTGGCTGGGAGCTGGATATTGTCTTGCTTTCTATGGAGGAAATCCTTCCTGTATCCCCAAGGCTGCCGAAGGCTGCAGCCCCAGCAGAGCCAGCGAGGTGCCATAGCAGGAGGAATGGGTAGAGATAAAGGGGCTGATACTGCATGATCCATATTGCTCGTGCTCCACAAACACCAACTTTTACAACGTGTCTTCTGAATCCGTATGACTGGTGTAGGGAACAGAGTGGGCACTCATTGCTTGGCAGGTTGAAGAGCTGTTGCACCCTGGAAACAGAGACATGGGGACAGCTATGTAGCATGGCTATACTACAGTTGTGGTGGCTACACAGCCTCTTATGGTCTCAGGTGGCAGGAAACCTTTCCTACGTGCTTTGAGCTCATGGAGACCCTTCTTCTGGACCAAGTCCAGCTACTTGGACGTTCAACGTGAGATTCAGCCATATACCTTTTTTGGAACTGAAGGTAGCAGGCTTAAGATGTCACTTGAATTACAGTTGAAAAGAATGAGATTCCTGCAGTGAATTATTTATTTCTGGCTTCCTTACAGTTTTTTGAAATACACTCCTTTCGTTGAGATAAAGGCATTTAATAACCATATTGCTGTGCTAGAGGGTGACTGGCCCCTTTAATTAAAATAGGACCAAAGCATTTGTAGGAAAGCTGTAGGAGCTCTTCTTGTGCTGGATCTAACTCAGAGTGACACAGCCTTTGCAAGCAGAGAGACTGAGAAGCCCTGCTGGGGAGGGCAGGAAAGATTTGGGGAGGAAGGACTGGGATGGCTGACACAGTTGCACCAGGAATTGTACAGAGACTGTTTTGTGATATTTAGTGGCCTCAGCAAACAAATGTTTTGCCCTTGCTAAGTTTTAGAGAGTCTTACGCCATGGGAATAATAGGTTAGATATTTAGGGGTAATTTCTTCAAGAATAAGGGGAGAAGGAGTGGAGTTCCCAGCGCACAAAACTGGGTAACAGAGACCTGATATCGTGGAATGAATGTAGGCAGTAGCTGAGGAGGATGGAGAGGATGGGACTAGTTAGGAGGGGATATGTTTAATGTTTGATGTAATAAAAGGCTGAGATGCAATGGAAGGCTACATAGAAAAAGGCGACATCATCAAAGCCAAATAGTCTTTGCAGAGCATTCTGGATGAATTTAAGTAGAACAATATTGCATTGGAAAGGCGAGGAAAGAGAATGCCACAGCCATTGAGAAGATAGAAGTCTGCATAGGATTTCTAGATTGGTTTTGTATTGAAAAGGCTGTGTATTGACAATTTGTGTATAAATATAACTTCTTTTAGCTCCTGGCTAGAGATGGGTGATAGGAGGAATACTGCATATACTGACCTTTGTTGTCTTCCTGCCTCGCTTTCCACAGGCGTCAGATTTTGCCTATGGCATGGAGAGTATGTCTAGATGCACAGTGGAGCATGGTGTAAAAATCTCTGGTCTAAGCTGGGAAACCGATGTGCTGCACTGGGTCTGCTTGATTCCCAAAGTCCTGCAGTGACTAAGCTAAAAATCTAGTAAAACCTAATAATCTCTTGAGGAGAGAGTGCCAGGTACTGGGAAACTGTAGTAATAATAAATGAAAAGTAAATTAATTTAAGTATCAGTCTACTTTTATCTCTACAGTATCTAAGTTTGTTTCATTAGCACATGCGAAACCTTACTGGAGTATTGAGTCATGCTTGTACTGTGAAAGGAGTGTGACACCCTTTATGAGTGAGATTACCCAGACATGAAGCATAAAACCAGGTTCAGCTATTGCCCCTGTAGTGATACCTCACCACCCCACTTGTCTCCTGTCCCAACCAGAACCTGGCTGGCTCTCTGACAGCCCTTGCCTGGGGCAGTGTTACTCCCCTTCCCAGGAGGTGTCTTACGATCTTCTTTCTTGATCCCTGTGAGCAGTGTTGCTGTTACCCCGCCGGTCTGCTGAGCACGTGGGGACGGTGCACCTTACGAACCAGTTACCGGACAGCCGTGGTAGCTGTGAGGGTACCACCCCCTGCGGCGGGTTACTGAAGCCTGGTGGCTGGACAAGAGGGGGGTGCTGCCCTTTCAGCTGGCAAAGGCAGAGGCATCACCGTCAGAAAGGGAGGAGGTTATGTGCAGGGTTTTAAGTACACAAATTTAAACTCTAGGCAGAAGCCCCATTTTTTTTTTTTTTTAAAAGCAGCAAAAAGAAAGTCTTGATGAACAATACTGGTAGGCTAAGTAGCTCCTTTTATTTGAAAGTTATTTAATTTATTCCAAGGACCTTTTGCAATGTTTTCTTTGCACATTAAATGTCTTAATGGAAAGCTGGCATCTCGCTGTGAATTATTAACACTTACCTAACAGGTGTTTACATATGTTTGCCTTGAAACTTAGCTCGTAATACTATCTGAAAACACTGAGTTTTCGAGCCGGTGCTTTAATAAAGGTGCAGATGAGGTTGGAGAAAGTGGCTGCTGGTTGTTTATACGTAACAGTCGTGCTGAGCCTCCTCCAGCGTTGCTAACCGTGCACATCTGAGTTTCTTGCCTGTTTGTTATGACCAGTTAGCTACTTCGGAACTGTTACTCTGTCAGCAGCAGTAATTGTAAGCCTCTTCTCTAAACACCTTCTTTATTATTTCTCTCTGAGAAGAGCAAACCAACCTTCAACCACACGCAGTACTCTGGAGGTGCCTGGAGCCCCGTTCCTGCCTATACCCAGCACTGGACCACAGCAGCCTGTGGGGCACAGACCAGGGCGCACCTTTTGTCTTCTTCAGCACCTCAGCCCCCTGACAAGGAGAGATGCACCCTGAAGCATGACACTATCTTTCATTTGGATGAGTGTCTTCATGCTCTCCGTTCAATACCTTTTTGGAGACAGACTGTCAAGCTTCCACCGTGTATAGTGGTTAATAGCCTCTCACAAGGAAGTTTCTGGATATTATAGCCAAGGTTGCATGGTACGGTTCCTGGTCCTGATCCTGGTGCTTTCCAGAACTCCCCAAACCAGGAACTACTACTGTGAGAACTTGCTTTGACAAGGAGCCAAACTTACTTGAGTAAAAATTGGTTTTGCAGCAGCCACTTTTTAGTACTGGGAAAAAAAGAGAGAAAAAAAAGCGCAAGAAACCCACCAGAAGCTGAAGACCCATTCTCCATTTAAGAGGCCACATATCTTACTTGGAAATGCAAGTTCAGGAATGTGACTTTAATTATTGGTGACCTTGTCACTTGAGAAGATTAATTAATTTCTATCTTTTGCCCTGGAAGATGGGTATTTCTGTGTCTTGATTAGATCTTTGTATGAGAAGTTGAGAGTGGAACAGGCAACTTCTAAGCCAGGGTTTAATATTTCAGCCTCGTTAGGGCACAGGTAGCTTTCACAGAAGTCCTTGCCCTGGTAGTTAGCCATTACCAAGAGGGATCTAATGATTTACCTTTACCTGAACAAACATCTCATAAAAGGACAGCACAAAGGACCAAGCAGCAGATGCAGTGAAGCCTGCCCTGACAGCTCTAAATTTGTTATGTTGGAGGTAAATACACAGAAATCTTCCCTGTGCAGCAGTTGCAGCTCATGGGGCAGTTCTGCAGGCCCAGGCTTAGCCACCACAGGGTTGCTCTGCAGTATTGGTGGCACCGGCAAGACAGCTGAATGTGGCTGGCTGTCCTAGAGTACGTGCCCCCCTGCCCTGCGGGATGCCCTGTGACCCATGGGCTCTCTGAAGTGCCCGTATGCACTGCGTCTGCTGTCTCACCTACGGGACCTGTTCAAGGCTGGCTTGAAAGTCCCTTCATCAGAGGCAGGTGTGAGTTAAGGTACCCAGTAGGCTGCTCCTCCACCTTTTTCCTCTGCCCAGCTGAGGTGTAAAGGTGTGCTTCGCGTGGTGTGAAAATCACCACCTGGGAGGAGGTGGCTGAGCTGTGCTTCTAAAATAGCTTGTTTCACCAAAAGAGTAGAAGGGATGGAGTTCTGCACATCCAGAAAAATGGTAGGTTGAAATTAGGGAAACAGGAATATGCTCTAAGGATTAAGACATGTAAACGCACTTCTTACTCTCCTTCTCTTAAATACATGCAATAGCATAAATAGGACAAGAAAAATGATACTCTTCAGTCAGTATTTGACATGTAAGATTTTAAATCTTTCCCTTGTCTTAAATGGCATTTATCAAGGTGAATCTTAGAATTAACTAAGACATGTATTTCATCTTTATTGATGAATCTCTTTAAATTACTTGAAAAAATAAGATTTTCAATTTTAAAGGAATACAGTCGGCTCTCCTTAAAGGCAGGTATATAAGCTTTCGGTTGATTTCTGATCCTGGGCTCCAAGTCTGCTCGTAGACATAGCCGGAGAGAACCGCTCACACGCGGAATTAATTAATATTTATGGTGCCTTTATCTTGCTGGAATGTGCTAGACTTCACAGTGCCGTGCTTTGATTGTTTTGCAAAAATGCAAGGCACTAGTCTGTAAGAAAAATATTTCTAGCCAGAAAATCAGAGACTTGTGTAGCCAGTTCTGCTATTTATTTTTTTTTAAAAATTAGAGAGATTGGTATGGCCAACAAACATGAAGCTTTATCAAGCAGCATGCTAATTTTAATTGGCATGGTTTCTTTATCAGTGGTGGTCTTATTTAAGACACGTTTTAACATCTTATGGAATCAATTAAGTATTACTTTGCAAACGGTATGGTGTTTCAACAGATGTGTAAACACCATGCTCTTCCTAACAGCAAAAGGTCACAAATAAGTCAGCTTTAAAATTAGGGTTGGTCATGTAATGCTCACGAAGGAAATACGGTCTTTTATACTGAAATAAAAGAGGGTATCCTGGTGCCTATTTTGGGACTGAAGCAATATAATTTTTTGTCAGGGGATCACAACACATGGTCCATTTTCAATACATGTGTTTATTTTAATAAAATGAAAACTAATATTCAATCAAAAAAGCTTATAGTGCGATGCTGTCAGTCAGGACTCTATTGCGGTCTCTGCTTGACGGTATTTATTTCTGTCTGTGATTGGGGTTTGTTTTTTCAGTTAATTTGCCTTCCCGTAGTAGGGAGGACTGTATTTATTAGATCTTACCATGCCTAATCTAACATGAACACCTGCTGGGAAGCTGTAGTACAATGTCAACTGCGCCGGTGAGATAAGGACCCGTTTTGTTTTCACTTGACACTGTTTCATATTTACCGTATTTCTTTAAAAACCATTTTGGAAATTTTGGTTTGGTGTGAATATTTGTTTAAGCTGTCCCATCAATCACCGCTATGTTTTACTTCCATAGGCAAGCCATATCTGACTCCAGTATGTCCCTCCGCGAGTCTCTTGATAATCTTTTGTGTAAGACGCGATCTGCCTCCTTCCAGACTTCCTACATCCACAGGCTTACTTAATTTTGAGACTCTTTCACTTCACTGTTCTTCTTTGCTCTTTAGATGACTTAGTATTTCGTGGCGTAGAGAGATCTTCACAGAGAAACACGTTCATATTGCGAGAGGAGAAAGCAACATTCATTTAGAAAGTGTGTTGCTCCTATGACTTAATCCAGTATACTGAATGGGAAAGAAATGCCGAATGTGTATGATTATTGGCATATCTGTTACGCTGTTTGCAACTGGTGAATTAACACATGAATACATTTATAAGATAGTATTCATGACAAAATATTTTTAGTCATTTTTGTATGGTGTATGGCATTTCTTTGCTTAGATGCCTTACCACACCTTGGAAGCAGACACTTGACTTGTCATTCATGCTAGAAGTAGCATTCAACAGGATATGAATTATTTTGTCTTTATATATACAAGCAATATCATATTCTGTCCTCCTCTGCTCCTGGCAGAAGGATAAAACACAGTTAAAATTGATATAAAAAGTGTGTATTTTATGCATATCCAGAATGAATCAGTGAACTGAGGATCTGTAGGGCAACACAAATTGATGAGAAGATTTTCTCTCTAAGTGCTGGGCATTTATATTGATGCCATATAATCTGATTTATGTGGATGTATGTTTTTAAGCGTCCCTTGAATTGAAGAACATCACTGATTTTGATATTTCCATATAAATATAATTTCATCGGTATATGCTGCTATCAGAAACAAAAATGCGGCTGAAAAGATAAAGTTTAAAAGAACTACCCCCATGTAACATTTGCAAGTATATTTCTTGCACATGCGTATGTTCCTGTATATTTTCGTGCATGAATAATTTGTGTACGTTCAAAATACAGGACAAAATGTTTCCCACATTTGGCTTTGGCAGGCCAAATGGTATGTGTGAAAACTGGACAAAAATAAAGATTCATTATTGGCCTCACATCTGAGGAAGCTCTAGAGCATAATATTTTCCTCCAAAGTCCTCTTTAAGCTTGCGTTTAGTAAATTAGCTTCAGATCTTCCTATCCAGTGCCATTGTCGCATAGGAAGAGGAACTTTGGCTTGCCAAGTACTGACCAGCCAGCTGAGACGTGCGCATGGTGCATCTTGACGTGACACTTTGGGACAGGGATGTGCTGGGGAGCCGATCCCCATCTGCTAAGATAAAGAAGAGTGAATTGGTTGAATCTTGCTTCCCTTGTGCGTAACTCTTTTCCCCTCATGTAGAAGCGAAGAGGCAAGGGAGTGGGAGGAGCAGGTCTGGTGCAAACCCAGGTCCTGCCCCTGGGTAGGGTCAAGAACCAGCTGGACCCAAGGGCGCAGAGGAGCTCCTGAATCTGTCGCTGAAGAAGTACTCCTCGGGGCTGATTTAGCTGAAGATTTAGATTGGCTGTCTCTTAAATCCTTAGGGCTCCTCTGTTTATTAAGAAGAAAGCACCATCTAACTGGTTTTATTATGTGACTTTCACAGGTGCTTTTCATTTTTGCATGTGATTGTGTATCCACTGCCGGTTCCAGCAACAACTGGATTTATATTTAGAGTTATAGAAAAAAATGTGTAGAGCATCATGATAGAGAAATTCTGTGTGACTGTATAATTAATGACTACTTCCCACTTTAGTTTAGCGTCAAAGTTATACAAGCAACTTTATCATCAAAAGTTTCCAGTTTTGAATGCTTACATTTGCAAGTTTTGTGTTCTTGTTAGGTGGCCTCTCATACAGGATTGCACTTATCAACTGCCAAAATGCTAAGGCCGAAAGAGAAGGATGCTTTTTTTTTAAAGCCAGTCCATCCAGGTCAGAATTCTGGGAACGCTCAAAAAATAACAGTTACTTTGTTCCATTTCTATACATGTGTGGAAATGTGGAGTTGTTGCAGTTGCTTTTTTTTTTGTTGTTTTGTTTGGCTTTGTTAATGGTGAGCTGCAAATGAAATGATTAAAATTCCACCCACTTCAGCACAATCTGTATAAACATGGGCTTTCAGAAGGCCAGGGCTCTTTTAGTTTTAATCTGAAAGATTTTCAGTCTCTGTTCAATGTCTTCTATATTTTGTTTCCACTCTGCTTCAGATTTTTGGGGTCTGCTCTATTAAAATGATTCAAAATCTTCATGCTTCCCTGGCTAATGATAGTGGTAGGTGAAGTGTCCTCTCCTATTCCCTGTCCTCACGTTTCCCTGAGGTCCCCGGTTGGCTTTCAGAGCTCAGCTGAATTGGGGCTTGCTTTCTTTGTGAAAATGCATTCACCCATGAGTCTTCAAAATGGGTTTCATTTCTTTAGGGTAATATAACTCTAAGTTGCGAACAGCCTTCAGGAGTAAGGAACAGACTCCCAGAGAAAATGCAGCTAATTTGAAGTTATTTGGGGCTCTCAGCAAGAAGCTTTCGCAAAGCTTTCTTGTCCATCGTGGGTAGGTAGACATCCAAACTTTGCCTCATCACATTGCTAAAATAAATGTAGCTCCAGACATGTGCTGTGGGTATTCAGGCAAGGAAATTCCCTTTAACCAAGGCAGAGAGAAGAATGTCACCAATGTCACCAAACCTGTGAAATTTATCTGGAAAATACAGACAAAGGTGTGAATAGCACCTGTAATTTAATTGAGAGTAAATTACAGTAAACTAGAAGGAACTAAAGTATTCAGTTGTGTTTTGTCCTCAGATGCTTTTGGTGTTCTCAGTTTGTTATTTAATCTTTTGGGGAAATTTTCCAGGTGCTAAGGATGTCATATGCTCTCTATAGCTGAGTTATACCCCCTGGTCTGCTTCTTGTCTGGGTCTTCAATTATATTTTTATTAGTAGTCCTTTAAATCATGTTTGGGTTTGCAGTCCAGGCTGGTTAGCTGAAGTGATTTTAATCACTGATTTTAAATATGTACTTAATTAGTAAGCGAGGGATTTGATATAAAACTTTTTGGATTGTATTTCATAGTTATTTTTCTTGCAAGATTGATTTATATTGATTGATAGCTGTTTCATGTGTTGAGTGTCAATGTCAATATAATCTTTTCCTTGATTTGGTACTTCTTTTGCTATTCAGGCTGACAAACTGCGTACATACTCTTGTTTTAAATGGTGAATGATGTATGCAGCATGTGGTCATATTTTAGTCGTGGTGATGTCTTCTTGGAATTCAGTTCATGAGGCAGAAAATCAGTGTTATGAAATTGTTTAAATAATACTGAGTTACATATATGAGAAGCACTGAAAAGTGTCTAAAAACATGTTTTGCTGTTGAAACTATGGGACAACAGTTAAACAATGCTATGTGTGCATTAAAATTATCATTTTAATTTGGATCAGGAGTGTGCGTTGAAACAACTCTGTTCATCACTTGCACTTTCCGAGCTTGGGTTCAGATCCTGGAGCAGTCTTGGAGCATGTGAACGGAATTGCTTTTACATGAAATTAGACTGCAAAATGCACTAGTGCGTGTTCAGCCTACATCGGGTATGCTGGACATTTGAAAAAGCAAGCCATGCTTTGCGTCTACAACTAAGGGAATTATTAACTTGTTAGAAATCCTGACAGTATCTGTAGGTAGGACTACGTAGGTGTCTGAACGGACTGTTCTTGGTTTCCATTTCTTTCAGATTTTAGAGCTATATCAGCCTCTTCTGCCAAGTTTTTATAGATTTGGAGGGGGAAAAAAATCCTTTCTTCCAGTCAGTTCCTCAGCCTTTAAATGAACTAGTTCTTGAACTGGGCTGAACTGAAGAAAATGCTCTTTATTATCAGCAAAATAGTTTGTGATTGAGCAAACCGCTTTGCTGGTTTATCACTTTGATGCATCCTACAGGTCCTTAAGCAGTTTGTTCTCCAGTTCAGTGGTTTATCTTCCTCGTAAAATTCATCAGCAGATGTGTACTGTTTGAATTTAATATAAATTCTTTTAATACAATACAAAAACATAAGATTATAGTAAATAAGATTTTTGCATTCTAAAAGTTTGTTGTTTATTCTTCTGGGGAAATTTTCTGGCTGCTGAGGATGTCATACAGTGTCTGTAGCTGAGTTATAACCACTTGTCTGCTTGTCTTAATAGATCTATTTAGAAATAAAATAAGTAAAAGCCATAGTTATCCATCTTGTCAGTCACTTATACCTCTATTGTTCAGAATCCTTGGATGCAAACCGTAGTTGGCCCTCATTATTTCTGCTCTTTCTCATCTTCAGCTATCAACAGTATATTTCGGGAAGAAGTATGGGTGTTATTTTGCTAATGGCCTTCCACTATAAAGATGGAATGCAAAAGATGCAAGAACTCATGCAGCTTTTGTGTATTTTCCTCATCCTTATGCCCTCTCTTCTTCTACCTGTTTTGCTTTTATTCCCAAATGTCATGACCAGCACATGGCTGGTCTTCCAGCACATGGCTAGGAGCACCCTAGGCTTAAGCTCTTTCAGCAAGTGAACCACTTCTGTGCTCGTACCTGAGTCAGCGTGAAGTAAGCAAGAAAGTGGCAGGGATGGGTGGGATGAAAAATCATGCTGTGCTGCCTCCCGGGGACCAGCTGTGTGAGTGTGGGTGTCCTGTATGCTCAGAGTTGCCTATGTCCCCTAAATCCTTCTGAGATGGCTGGCATTGGGCTGGGCAGGGCATCACTCCTTTCTGTGTCCCAAAAATAAAGTGAAGGAACAGTGCATCTGGATGCTGGGAAGAAAGAGCTTGGGAAGCCTTAGCCACCCCTCAAGCATTGTTTCTGTGACTATGGCTCACCGGTCTGCCCTTAGTGCATTTCTGAAACTGGCCCTGCAGGCTAGCGGGGACTGCAGGGAGAAGTGGGGGGCTCTGTTTTGGGTTCATGACTTAGTACTGTGCGTAGCAGAGTGTGAGCCCCAGGCTGGAGCTGGCCAAGCAGGCAGTATAGATACTTTTATAGATATAGAACTTTTGTCTAGATATCCCGTGAGACCACAGCCTATGTGCTCAGGAGGATGCAAGTCAATGAACTCGTCGTTCTTGTGCTCACCTAGCAAGAGGTCGCAGTTGTCTGTATATGCAACAACTGAAAATGAAGGAAAAACTTCCCTTGTTGCTTTTGGACTGTCTAGGGCCAAGGTAAGCACTGATACTGAAAAATAAAAGAAGGCTTTTCTTTGTTTTAAGTGAGATCTTTGCACAATCTGTGCTTTTGGCTACTAAGGAAAGAGTACTCCTTTTAGTATTTCATTCTTCTAAATAATGAGTGTATTTGACCAATGTGTTCAGCAGCACAGCCCTTCTGAGTAGGGAGTAGTGTCAACTCTTGGCTTATTTTCTCATTTAGTTTGGTCCCCAGTTTGGCTACAGCAGCACAATTTCACAGTATGTGCATGGAGTTTTATATCCATTTTTGACAAAGTTTTTCTTTGGTGTATTATGTGCTGTCATTCGATACTACAATTTTATATTCTTCCGTTCCCCTCCTCCCCTGCCCCCACTGTGGGTTTGATATCTGTCAAAGTTGCTCTATGGCTGTTTGCAGTTATTTACCTTTTTCAAAACTCTTGTTCAGTATGGTTTATATTTTCTTCCAGATTGTTACATTTTCAGGTCATTAATCTCTACATTCCCTTCCCAGGGAGGTTGTGGAGGATCAGACCTCGGAGGTCTCCTGGAATTTTCGCTAGCAGAGTCCAAGGTCATGAGTTTGAATGCATTGTTTGAATATTCATCCAGCAAGACCTTTGGATATGCAGCGACTGAACTCAGCTGAGCACTGCTGCTTGCAGCAGTCGTGATCAGTCTTTGTTTATTTAACCCAGGCTGTACTTTAAAGAGGTTTTGGTTACAGGCATATTTGGAATCCTATATAGATCACAGCGGCACTGACGTCCTTATAGTATCTCTAAATATCTTTATTGCTGCTGAGCAAAAAGGGAGGCTCTATTCTTTTCACATAGTTATATAATTAATGAGTTATTCTAATGGCTTTTAGATCCTATTATTTGGGGAGATTTTGAGTGAAGTTACACAAGGTCAACATTTCAGAAAAAAGTGAGACTACATTTTATAGCTGAGGGAGTAAGACGCATGTATTGCCAGTTCTGGTAGAATTTAAGTTTAGATAAAAACTTCTGTAGTTCTTTTGATTTCAGGAGCTCTCTCCCAGATGTGCCAGGCTAAAAACTGTTTTCCAGATTCTGCCGTTAGACGACTCCAGGACTTGCCAGCGCATGAACTTTGCCAAACTGCAGACAAGTGATTCTGATAACACCATGGGCGGTTTCCCTGTGGCTATTTCGATCCTGTGACAGAAAGGAAAATGGTAAAAATCACATGTGTTTCCACTTAAATTTCTTCTGGGATGACATGAACAGTTATAAAAGCTAGTTCACGAATATTCACGGGGAAGGAGAAATAGAAACAATAAAAAACTGGAGTTGAGGACTGGAGGCACAGGGTTAGGATAGCTTCATCCTAAACCCAACCTCTGGAAGGTGGGGCCATCTAGCAGGAGGTAGGGAGGTGGATTTTGGATGTCTCCAGGGTGATTTATTGTAGGGCATATTGGGAATGGTCATTCTACCTTTCATACATATTAGAAGGTTGTTTCTTTAAAAGCTATACATAAATGGAAGAAATCTGCCAGATCTGCAGTGTTCGGCACTGCAGTCTCTCCGGGGCTTTCGAGAGGTAGGTGCTCAGAGGAGGCTTGGTGCATCTCTGTGGGTCTGTGGGGTGCAGGGTCTTTGGGTGTAAACCCAGGATGCTTTGGGATGTCAGACAAAGAAATAGGGTTTAGCATCTCACTTGTGATCACGTTGTCTCTCCAGCTTGCTGGGATGGAGAAGTCCCCGTCCCAGCTGCTGATGGGCTGCTCCCACCGGCGCGGCACTGCTCCAGACAGCCGGCAGAGCCGCTTATGGGATCCATGTTTTCTTAAGTCTCAGTCGGCCAGTACCTTGCTCTCTTAACGTGGCTATTTCTGCCCGAAAGGTGCCGGAATACTCCTGGGAGGAGCCAGGCCAGCAGTCCAGGGCAGGCGTTAATCTCCAGTGACAGGGAGATGACAGGGAGCCGGGGCAGGCCAGGGACCGTAACCTTTGCAGTCAACACAGCTGGCATTGCAGAGCGACACGCAGCCAAATACCTCAGTGTCAGGAAGGCATTTAATACCGACTGTGCTTTTATTTCTCATTATATGTACCAAATATGTTATCCTTAAGATATGCGGTGAGAAGTTTTTGTGCTAGAGATGAAACTTATACTATTGCAGTTCAGTTTTGCAATATCCATAAATTCCGCATGGGATATAAAATCACTCTGCAGTAGGAATAGTTGCAATATAATTGTAGGCTCCACGGCAGCCATTTGAAACATTTTGAATGGTTATGGCGAAAAGTATTAAGAAATGCAGTATTTGGACATCACTAGAAAGTAGCGCATGCTTCTCAAGAAGCTCTGCACTAGTCAGGCCGAGTACCGTGGAGTCCGCCATTCTGGCTCTGGCTGTGGCTAATGCTCAGTGCTGTAGAAGAAGATGAAAAATGCATAATGCAAGTGTGTGCGCCTGTGTGAATACAATTACAGGAGGAATTAATATGCAGTAACTTCAAAGAGCACTCTCCAGCAAGCAGAAAATCGCAGTTTAGCCCATGTAGTCTTTTGTCCCAAGACATTTGTCCGTGTTGTCTTACAGGGCACAGTTTGTCTTTTTCAGAGTATACAGTATAAATGATGCAACCCCAATTTCGGATACTCAGCTAGCCGTGACACACAGCCCTGAGAAACACTCATTATTCTTTGGCTTCGTTCTTCTTTTTACTTCTTATTTATTCAAACAGATTACATTCCCATTTGGATGGGATTAGCTGTGGTTTGAAAGTATTGCTGCGGTTTGTCCTGTGAAAATGAGTGTAGTATTTAGCTGAGAGATGTCTGTTTCATGACCTGAGACATCTTGGATAGAGCACACGAGTGTCAGCATTTGTATCTAACTAGATTTCCATTTCCTGTCATATAAAGACATGAGGCACGTTTGGGGACTTGTCATGAACTTACCCCTCCTCTTCCATGGGGACAACACATAACTTTTTTAGGAAACAGATGCGTTTTTTTCTCCCTCGTTGTTGAGCTTCTGATTAACATTAATGAATGTATCCAGAACAGTCTAAAACAGTAGTGCTCAACATTTTGCTGTGGCGGGGCACATGAGAGCATCCTGTGGAGTGACCTGCATGCGCATGCATGTCCGCAGTGTGCCCCCATCCCATGCCACTGCTTATACAGCCCAATAAAACCCATACACAGCTGCTCTTTCAACAGTCAGCAATGTGACTTTGCCTTCAAAAAATTTAAATTTGCATTTTTAGGGTTAAAAATAACCAGATAAGTGCAACAGATGTGATTTATATTTAATGCTTATTTGTGCCATTTAGTATGGCAAATCCGAATTTTCTTAAAGACACAGGATTGTGCAGCTTGGCTTCCAAATTCATTTTTCAAAATGCGTAACAGAGCATTTAAGCTGCTGTGAATAGCTATGTTGCTGCTATGAACATGAACTATTTTTCCTAATTTCATTTAACAGTTTTATTTTGGATACAAGTAATTTTGTTAGTGTTGGAAACCCATGCACAGTAACATAGCTCTAATGTTGAAGGACTGAAACTCTAATTGACTGGCCTTGTCTCTCTGAAGGCAGAGTGCAATGTAAACAAGAAAACACAAACCATAAATGGTGAAAAGCTTACTTTTTAATTTTAACCTCCTGAGATAGACTACTGAAAATTCATACTGGGAACCAACCTTAGCATGAATGCACACCATTATGTTCGTAGGAAACACACTTTTTTTTTACCCTCCGTAGTGGAGGTATTGTTAAAACCCGGTGTAACCGCTTTATGCTAAGTATGTGTTTCTTAGCACAAATTAATTTGTTCCTTGACTTAAACTGAAGTAAAATAAAAATCAGTTTAAAACAAGAATCTGTTTATATTCAAATGGACAGAGATAAAAAATAGGGTGCAAACTAAACTAACCTCAATATCTATCTCTTCCTTGCTCATTCATCCTCTGGGAAGCACCGTTCCACCTCCCCAAGGGAGACTTGCGGCCATCTGAGACCATCCCTTTGCTAAGGAGGACCTTAGGAAGAATAGGAGGTCTTGTTGCCACTTCTGTTTCTTGAATGTTAAGCAGCAACCACAGATACAAAGAGATGGCAGGTTGTAAGCCTGGATTGCAGGTGTACGTCTTCAGTCATGTGAAACTCTGGTAATCTCAGTTCTTTTGCTGACTCTGTTTCCTTAACACGTTTTTCAGGTATGGCTTAGACTTTGTTTCATGATACCTGAGTATCTATAGCCTTAAATGGGAAATGTCTGTTTCTGTTCACAGTGCTTTATGCTGTGCATTAGTAAAAGGGCTACCTCTAGTAATCCGTGATATTTTTGATCTCCCGATTCAGTCTGTATCTCTCACCTAAGAGTTGTAATTCACGGATCCTGAAGAAACTTGTGGCTGGTGTTGAATATTTTTTTTTGAATGTGAAAACGCTGGTCTGGTGTCTCTTCTTTGCATTTCCGTGCACTCTGGCCTTTCTGCCAGTAGCAGAATATCCTTTGCTACGTTCAGGATCTTGCTTGTGACGGAGACTCCTCTCATCAGCTATATCGCATCAGGTCCTGGAGTTCCTGCTTTATAGGTGAAAGTCACGTTGCATGGTCCTCTGGACCTGACGTAAAGCTATCGGTAGTCAGAGAGAGACTTCAGTGAACTTTGTGTCAAACTTTGTGTTTCTCAGGAGGGGACCTACACCATAGAACCCCCATTCCCACAAGAAATAAGCACGATCTCAAAACTCTCCATGTTCACAGCTGACTCCAGCTCCTGTGGTATAGCTTATCTCATCCATGGTAAACACTGAGAACCAAAGCTTAGTGCTTTTTCAAGCTGAACCTAACAGAGGAGAATTTGTTCTTTTTTCTATTTTGAGGCTTTCTATTTTTATACTGCAATGAAAAGCAGTACCTAGTACTTAGCAGTGAACCTCTTATTTCTAAATGCAGTTCACTCTCAGGATCAAGGGACTGGAGACTGGTTCCTGGTTTTGATTTTTTCTAGACTTTTCCAATCCCTTTGAGCCAGTGAATAAATTGTCCCTGTGTTTTCTTGCCTATAATATGTCCTCAGTGTGCTCCACAGCTGAAATGGTTTCTCAGAGAGCAGAAAACAGTTTTCCCAAATGTGTATTTGTAGCATTTTTTTGATAAGGGTGGTCTCCTGAACTTTTCCTGGTTACCTATATACAGATGTTTTTAAAAACTGGAATTAGTCCAATTCGTTGTTTTATCTACGTTACTCTTTAACAACATTCAGATATACACGATCAAGGTGGTGAAACTGTTTTTTACAAGAATCCAGCATTGGAAGAAGGGTGATTCTTTGATCACTTTCTGAGATGCTAAAAGAGGGAACTGTAAGCATTTTAGTGGTATAAAGTAAGCCAGCGCCTTTTCATGTTGTAAATTGCTGTGTAAAGACATTTAAAGCCTCCTGTAGTCATTAGGATTCGTCAGCTGGATCCGGCGATATCACTCAGAGCTGCAAAAAGCATTTTATGATTAGGGCTGCTATCTGGTGATGCAGTCGTCAGAAGAACTGTTTGATGCTTTCCAATGACACTTTACATTTTAAGCTATACAAATGATTTTTAAAATACATTCTGAAGGTCTGGTAGCATTTCAAGAGAGTGTGCAGGGCGAGGGGGTGCAGAATCTAACAGCCAAACAGAGGTGAGGCTGCTGCGGCTCCGTGTTGCCACGTCCAGCATCTATCCCTGATAGGCACACATGCGCACTATATATGTGTGTGTGTGTGTGTATGTATATACATGGTTATATATACACATGGATCAACACAGACGGAGGGGACACAGCAGTCACACAAACATGAGTGACATGGATGGCCCGATCCTGTTTCTCCTCTCCTGCTGTTTAAGATGAAGGTCAACTATAGACATCTATATAGCACATCTATATAGACATATGTATAGAGAGAGCATATGTATGCACATATATATACTCAAGTCTAGCCTGTAGCTGCCCCAGGATCCCAGGAGTCTCCCCATTTGGGCGCGCAGGCCCCTGCGGCACAGCCCCGCTGCCACTGCTGGTGCCTCAGCCATGGGGGCCCTCTGCCCATGGTCTGGGGCCAGTGGCTGCACTCGGGGCCCTGTACACACACATGCAGGCAGAAAAGGCTGCTCCTCACCCAGGAAAATAGCTGGAAATAGAGCTTAACAAGAAGGCATCATGCTGGTCGGGTGCAGGGCACGGCAAGACACAGACCAGAAATGTATTTATGTGTGACTGGCCCCTGTTATCCCCTTTCCCCTCTGTTTCCCCAGGCTTGTTCTTGCCCAGTCCACCCTGACCCCTCTCTTTCCCCACCTTCCACCCCCCGCCCCAAACCACCCCATAATAAGTCTCAGACATTCTCACAATCCCCTTAAAAACATCCCCTGGTGAGTCTTGCACAGTCCTGAGGTGCTTTTCCCCGTGCCCTGTAGGCTGTACCCCCATCTGAGGGGGTCTCCGGGGCCAGCCCTCCGGGGGGTGCCACCCCCACTGGGCTGATCCCCCTCCTGTGGTGGCCTGGGGAGCAGTGAACGGGGCTCCCTTGGCACCAGCAATGTTACCAGGGTCCCCATGCTTGTTCATCTGGTCCTGGGTGGGTCCTTGTACCTGTGGTAATCAGCCCTTAATCAGCCACCCTAATGAGGAGGCTCTGTGCTCAGGCCGCGTGTCTCGACTGAGATGTTCCCCTCCTATTTCTCTCCAAACTGGCGGGACAGGCACCAAACCACTTCTACGTGGGTGAGGTGGTATCTGGAGTTTAGGTGTAGAGCATGCTTGTTTCCATAAGGACCCTGTTGAATATTTGTTATGACATTGTTTATCTTTTTTGCTGGAAAGCTGAGTGTCAGTACGATTTCTTTTGATGCTCAAGTTCTGGGATTTTCTCCCACTGTCTTCGCGCTGCTCAGAGAGGCTGGGCCGCATAGGCAGATAGCTTTTGAAAAGCTATAGCCAAAGCCGCCTGCCCCTGCGGCAGATTGCTGGGAGGCTTTCATGAAGGCTTTGAGCTATTCAGTGGGAAGCAAAGAGAGAGATGGATTCGCCCTGGAAAGATGACTCGGTACCCTGGAAAGAAGGAGGTCTTGGTGTGTGTCATATTACTCTGAGTCAGCTTTATCACAGAGAAGATTTAATGATAAAAGCATGTTTACTCAAAACACAGATTTACAGGAATGGAATGAAGTCACTAAAAAAGTTAAAATCACAAAAACATATTACTAACGGTACACTTAAAGCAAATTCTTCTTTCCTGCTTCAGTATTTTAGGTAGCTTGTGAGGCTAATTTGCAGCCTGCTCTGCAAAGTTGTTAGAATTAAGTGATGAATTATAGGGGTCTGACTTCTGGGTGGTTCCCAGAGAGAGCTGCTTTGGGTAATCCCCTCCATCGTTGGCTCAGGAGGGAACGAGCTCCTGCCTCTCTCCTCCTGTGTCCCTGGCCTTGTTCCCCGTGGTGGGCCATGGGGCAGCATGTGGTGGTGCTGGGCCAAAGTCACTCACACCACCATGGCTTGATGAGCATTTCTACATACCAGTGTGTTAAGTAGGCATTAAGCTGCTCCCATCAGGTTTTGGTACTCTTAACAATGACTTAAAAGTTTTATTTTATGAGAAGTAAGAATAATGGACTTTTTTTCCCCCACATTGATTGTACTTGCTATATGCTTTCCAGAGAAGGTACCCCAGACCTATAAACACAAGGAAAGCGGAACAGAGTGCCTAGGCACTGTGATCTTTTACTATCTAATAGACAAAGGGTAACAGCTCCTAGGACCCTGCCAGAGTCTGGTTTCTTACCGAGTTTGTTTCCTGTTGCTGCACTGGAAGTGGTCTCTTATGGAATGAAAATATTGATGAGGGAAAGCTCAAAGAAAAGGAAGTAAGCTTATTAGAAATTCTGAGTTTAGGATCTGTTTTTAGAACTTGAAGTATTCAACACTTGGTTCAAATTAAAGCACAAGCCCTTAGGCTGAATCTGTGACTAAAACTGAAGGAAAGGATGAAAGGTAGACTGACCTTCAGACATTAAAAATCATGATTCTTTTTCCATTTAGGGGGAAATTAGAAAGGCCTTCTGCCCAAAATGGAGTGAAATTAGTTGATCCAAGGTGGCCTTTTCAGTTCATTGCACTGGTTGGTTATCCTGCAGGGTGAAACAGCTCTGGGCCAGAATTGTGGGGATAACATCACCAGAAAGGTGTATTGGTTCATGCTTAGTAAGATTGTCCTGAGTTGCGAGCCATTAAACTGTTTGTATTTCAAACATCAACGTTTAGCCTGAGACAGTGAGCCAGTCTGGAAATTAGAACCGTTTTCATTACGTAACGATGGGAGCGCCTGCAGGTATTTGAAATGCCAACCACCTGCTGCACTGACACCAGCTGTAGTCCTCAGATCTGGCCTACCGAAATTCTTTCTGCAGCTGAAATGTGTGAACCAGTGATTATAGATACTGAAGGTTGGTTGAGTTGTGATAGCTGCCGATGTGCATGGTCTTGCTCCACGGAGTAAAATAATTAAGTAGTTTGTTCCGCCTGCTGGCTCTTGCTATAGGTGTTGACTGGAAGCAACGATGCCAAAAGAATCGCTCTTAGAGAAAGGAGAATTGGTCTCACGGCTTTAGTGCTTGCTTGGTTGACTTTTTCTCAACAATTTCTTTATCTTTGAGACCGTCTTATGTGAACGGGAACTGAGGTTGAGCCGAAAGGTCTGATGTCCTTGGTGGGACTGTCAGGCCTGTTCCGTTTTTCTTTTAAAATGCAAGGAGGTTTCCCAGTGAGTTCTGTGTTGATAGTATTTTTGGAAAACCCTGTAAGGATTTATTTATTTTTTACTGTAGAAAAACATGGATTGAAATGAAGAGGCAGGAACTCAGCCTTTTTAAAGGCCAAATATTGTGGGTTTTGTTTTTTTTTTCCTATTGATAAATGGGCTTGGGCAGTTGGTAATCAATACTTATGACCTTTTGAATGTTTGTGGGATGCTTCACCAGATGCAGAGCAATTAATTGTTTCTAGCAGTGGTACTTGCTTAATTGGTTCTGATGGCAGCTGAAGAGGAGTATGAGTGTTCTCCTGGGCAATGATTATGCTCCACGGATCTTTCAAATCTGGTAAGACTCCAAAAATGTGTAAAAACTCTGTTTTGTAAATTAAGATCAGAAACTATTATTAGCTTTTGTTTGTAGTTCAAGCATGATGTCATATTTGGCATAGTGCTACAGAAAAACTCCCAGCTTATGGCTCAGATTCGTTCTTTCTCAACTCGGTGTCTTTGGTGTCTGCTCTTGGGGCCGCCTGTCTCTCCTAAAGAGGAATGTTTGTGTGATACCAGCTTTTTAGGGGCTGATTCAGTATTATCACCCTCATGGGAAGAGGGACAGGAGGCTTGGCTTGGAGCTGGTCACAACTACATGATTTCCAGCCACCTTATCCTTACATAAAACGGGATTAAACAGCTTTAACTTTCTATGCTGGCATAAAGTCCTCTCAGGCCATTCCAGCTAGACGGCCCCGGGCATCGTGGGAGAGGCGCACAGAACTTGCTTGTGCATTTTTTGATATTTTTTCCCATCCTTCTATTTATATTGCTAAATAACTGTAGTAATTTAGGGTTAAAGGCTTGAGGAAGCATAATATCACAACAAAAACATATGCTTGGAACCGTAAAGCATTGCAGGAAACAATGTTCTTCCAAGTTTCATGAAGTTGCAGTATGTTAACTGCCTTTTTGTAACGTCTTCTCCAGTCTTGGCTTTTTACACAAGGACAGGAGCTGCTGAACTTTGGAGTAACTATGTTAAGTAAAAGTCACTATAATTGTGGAGGAATAATTTGATCTTTAATAAGTCTCTTTTCAGTAATTTGACGTTTTCCTGAATGTTTATTTAAATAAAGTTTTGAATCTATCAAAAGTGTGAAAGCCTCCAGTATGTGTCTATTTAAATTTAATTTACTTTTGCTACAATCAGATATAAACAAAATCTATTTATTGGAAAGTCAAATATAAGGGGAGGGGAATATTATTCTTCATAAACTTAAAAAAAAGCATCCTTTCAAACCAGAGGCATCGTCAGTTCATGAACACAATCTTACAAATTTTTTAAAATTATTATTTCCCTTGTTTCTGAGTTCTTAGGCCAAGTATGCAGAAATATTTAGCGGGAATACTGTAGGGTTTGCAGTTAAAGGTAAAATACATCTTTGTCAGAGGACTTTTGTTTTTTTAATGTTCTGTTTGCTGGCTGAAACATCCTCCTTACCCTTTGTCCATAGAAATGTTTTCTTCTTCCAAATGTGGAGTTTTATTCTCCTACAGGGTTGAAAAGGATGCAGTAGCTTGAGGGCAGAACAGCCAATATACAGTATTGGAATAATGGCAGATTTAAAGCCTGGTAACTTGTGAATTAATAGGACTGTAAAAGAAAGCCTCATAATACTAGAAAACAAGCACTCCCCCATTCCCGAAGGAACTGTACAACTTGTTTATAGACCTGATGTATCCTGCGAGAAGGCATTTCACACCATTATTGTATTATGCACTGCAGAAGAAATATTAAAGAAGTAGATACTAAAGAGGTAAATAGAAGGGTAAAAATTACAGAGGTGTAATTTATATTTACAACCGTCTACTCTCTACATTAAAGCTAGATTTCATGAATGAAGAAGCATAGCTTTATAGGCGAATGGACAGAAAAGGCAGCCCCATGAATTGTCCCTTTACCTTCATTACAGCAATGAGGGGCCAGGATATTGTCAATACATAGACAATATGGCTGATGCTGTTGTGTCTCAACCTGAGATGGCTCCTGCAAGACCAACCTGGCCGTCCCTCATGCAGCATTCCTAGTCGAAGGAGCACCTTGCCAAGAACTTGGACCAACCCTTGGGGCTGTAGAGGTTATGTGTGGACCTTCGTCTTCCTGGTGCCCACTGCAGGTTGGATATTCTCCTTGCTGGAGATCTGACTACAAAGATTAATACAAACCTTCCCTGAACAGTATGACTTATAGAAAATGCTTGACAGCCTAGTTTTGTGCAATGCTTTATTGACAGTCACTTAGATAAACAACATCATTCCTTTGTGGTTTTGCAACTCATGAGTAATGACACATGTTGGACTATTCTGTTTTAAGCCTTTAGACCATAATGGCAGTGTATGTGTGGTGTAAGTAATGTTGTTTTGTATGAGTTTGCACTCGTACACTCTAACAGGTGTCTTAAAGGCAGTAACACTTCCAGAGCATTTTTCCCCCTTTTTTAGAAATCATTACTGTATTGTAGCATGCCATAAATAGTGGAAGTGAAGCAAACGTTCATCTCCTGAGTGCCTGTAAAAGTACTACCTCGAATATTCAGCTTAGCCTGGCAAAAAGTCCTTATGTGACCTGTCTCTCTTGCTATACTTTCTACTTTTTTGCACTTGGAGAGAAGCACTTGGTTAACTCTTTCTGTGAAATCTAATCTAATATTAAAATGTCCAGTTTTTAGGGCTCTGCAGAAAGTAACTGCACATGAAGTCCTACTCCACCTCTGAGCATCAGTCGCTCTAGCCTGGACAGTAGGCACCTTGTAGTGTTACAAGGAATAGGATCAAAACAAAGCAGCACCAAGACAGCTAACAAATGTCACCACTTCATGTACACAAATATGTTTTATAACTAAATAAGCAGTTTTAAAGAGTACACTAGTTATTACTGTAAAAAAAAAAAACCACAAACTGTTCCTGTGAAAACTTTTAAAGCTAAACACTAGGAGAGGTGAAAAATGTTCTCACACTAATTGCACTCACACTAATATTATGGTATTTTAGAGATGGCTTTCCAAATACAACAGCTGGGGTTTTTTGTGCATAAATGGTCTTGGTTTCTAAATGATGTAGATACTTCAGGAGAGGAAATGAAATTTTAAAACTGTAATGTAAATATTTTTCATCTCAAAAGCGTGTTGCTCCTGCTAATATACATACATACACACACACACACATATATATATATGGATTTCTGAATGTGCTTTCAGGTGCTATAGGCTAATGTTTCCTGAGACTTTGTAAGCGTGAGACAGAGGAGCTGGCAGCTATCTGAGCCTGTTCAGTGCTCTGCTTCACATCCTTCCAGATCAGAAGGCATTGGGATTTATTTTGCTCTGCCTGCCCCAAGCGCTTGCAACCTCAACAGGCAGCAAAGAAAGGACAGAAAGTGACAGTGTTGAAGGACACTCGTGCAGTAGTTCATCTAACTTCCTGCATTAATTAATTTATCTACTGGGGTTTCATCACATTTCTGAGTATTAAATAAACCCAGACATTTACAGTTGATGTTAAGAAACCGTTTTTCTTACGACCCAGCAGTAATTTTGTTCTGTGGCTCTCGAACCAAATAGCCAATAAGGGAATCAGGAAGGTGGTTCCTGGATCTCTGCTGATTTTCTGTTTCATCGCATTGCTCTTCGTAATAGTTGGAAACAGCTTTGTATCTGTTACTGACACATGCTTAGTCTAAAATAATTGTGAAAATCAATAGCCTATGGAGCATGTTATCAGCTTTAAAAGACAACTACCTCACCCTCAGGTTGAATGTTTTCAGAAGGTGTTTTGTGAAATTCACCGTCTTAACTTCTTAAGCAGTCTTCTAAAGGAGCCCCAAATATGCCAAGTTGTTACAGAATGCTCACTGCAGTCTGACAAGGCTTTGAATTTTGCCAGCTTCCCAACAGAATATTATGCCAGAAGTATCTCCCTTTTTTTCCTTTTTTTCCTTTTTTTTTCCTGAGGTGCAGTAGCTTCATTTGGAGTAGAAGATGCCTAAGGCTCCTTCGTAGTGCTTCAGGCGAATAATCGTGTAGTCCAGGTTTCAGCAGTTCATAGTAAATAGTTGAATAAAAAAATCTAGAAATGTGATGCTTGCAGGTTAATTTTCCTTCTTAACTGTGCTTCTTATATGCTTGTGATGGTGGATTTGTATAAAGTAGTTCCAAAAATGACCGTAGCATGTCCTTTCCTTATTCCTGGTGCATCTGTTCCCAGTGGTATCTGCTGACTTTTGCATCAAAGGAAGTTTGTGCTGCCCTTGTTTTTTTTTGTGCCAGCATTGCAGAATCAGCTGATACAAAACAGAGAGTTTAATTTATTTTATGGCTAACACAATGGTGAACTGAAGCTGTTGTAGTTTGCCTTAATTTTCAGTGTTCAGTCTCTTTTTCTAAAAACTCTTGAATAGCTATTCTTTACTGCCATTTCATGGTACATAAGAGGCAGAAGAAGTCCATTTTCCTACTGCGCTGCCTCCCAGGGTATCGTTTGCAAATCATGAAGAGGAAGGTTGCATATGAAGGGCTATCCAAGTGCCAGAGATGTCCTCACTGGACTACAGACTCTGTAACGGCATCATCTAGAAAACACTTTTGATTTTCTAAAATTCAGGGTGGATTTAACTGAACTTGAGATTTCTTTGGTTAATTGAATGCATGATGGAGCAAACCTGTAGTGATTATTGCATGATGGATGCCAGGGAAAATTTTTTGTATTTATGTTAGGTGACAGCAGTTCATTTGATGAAATGCAATCTCCATTGCCACCCTTCTCTCACTGTGTTTGCTAAATCTGAGCACATATCCAATTGTTAAGGTTTTGCTCCTCCGCATCTTTCAGCATTGGAATTGGGGCGGCAGGAAATCCAGCTGAGGCACTGTTATTTTTGTTCATCATACAGAGTTTATATTTTAAAAATAAATAAAGTTATTTTTAAAAAGGGCAATAACGCGTGTGAACATAACATAGAAAAATCACAGAGGAGACATCAAATCCTTAAATGTTAAATAATCTGCTTTACAAATTAGAATTACGCCAATTCCCATCCTATCTGGGACCTTTCTGCAGTGAGACTTTTGAAGATTAAAATGTGTGTTTCGCAACAGACAGTAGTCAAGAGTATATATTTCTGCTTTAGCATTTTTCTTTTTTTCAAATGCAGATACAGAAAGAAGCTTTCCCTGCATGTTCTTCAGATTCATTTCTGCTCTATTCCAGAATAATGTATTAGACCTTAAGGCAAGAACAGAACATTATGATCCAGGCTGACCTCTGGTGAGGCCAACTGTTCCTGTATCTACCCCAGCATCTTCTCGTTGAAATAAAACAGCTTGTTTTGTTTTTTTTTTTTTAAAGTACAAAATTAAATGCATTAAAAGCAAATGAACACTTATGCTAATTTTTGTTAGATACATTGGCTCCCGATGTCAGATACATAACCTGTTTGAAAATTTGATTCCTTTTTTTCCCTTAGCTTCCTATTTTTCATACTGAATAGAAAACGTGTTATTGTGGACCTGGATGAAACCTTACTAGATGTTTGACTTATCATATTCATAGTAAAAGTAAGAAGGGCGTTATAAAAACAGCTGAAAGTCTGAGAGCCTCTGCTCTCCAATGTCCTGTCCTTTGGCTGCCATAGAGGTTTAACTTTGAGGCAGAAGAGGTATCCCCTGTCATCTGATAACCTTTCCTGGGATGGGAAGACAGTATGTTGAAAACACGAGTGGTCAAGGGAAACCGAGCACAAAATCAGAACAAGTACTAGGAACAAGATCGGTGGAGAAAAAATTGTGGCTGAGTGTAGTTCAGGCTAAGTGTTGGCAGGATAGGGCTGGGAACTGTTACCAAAGAAACTGTCTTTTCTTTGATTGTATTGTGTAGAAGGGAAAAGGACTTTGCATGCTCTTTGTAAGAGATTTGCGCTTTATCAAACAAATGCTCGACTCTATTGTGGTTTCTTTTTCTGACACAAGTAACCTGCAGAAGCAGAATTTTGGCTTTATGCAACAGAAATGCATAAATGCTTATATGTATGATATGCACGTGTGTGTACGTGTGTAATTTACATTTCTGATACAGCAAATTAAGTAGATGGAGTTAGTAGAGAAGGTCAAAATCTGATAAGGTTGTCTGCTTCAGCATAATGTATTTCATTTCAGTACTAAAATGGTAAAGCAGGGCGAGGCATCTAAGCCAACAGACGTTAAAAAGTAATGAATACATTTTGTACTGATTGGCCAAGTTCATCTTGCTCAAACTTCCTTGGCTCCTAAAATAAAATAACTATTGACCTAGTTCTAAAAATATACAGGATCAGGTAATATCTTAATTCTGATTTCTTTTGCTCAAACTTCGAAATGCTGTCGCTTGCAGCTGGCAAATATACGCTGGTAGGGAACAGTGCCATCATGAAATGCTGCAGACTGAAAAAAATCACCTGCTTGTCCTGGGATGAGTGCCATTGCTGTCTGACGGAAACATCAGGCTGGTCTCTCGGCCTCTGAATGGGATGCAGATGTTTCCAATGGGAGAGGAATTTACCTATATAGCATAGGGGATGATGCAGCAAGAGGTGACACTTAGCATTTTGGATGTGACTTCTTGTATTGGAACATAGGACTTTTTTTTTTCTTCCTTTTCTCTAACGGCAAACCCACAATCTGGTAAATATTAGAAGACGATTGCTCATGTACTGGAAGAGATTCAGGGCAGCTGTTTGTTTTGGCTGATTCAATTTTAAGATAAATATTCCTAACAAAATAATATAAAAATATATGTAGAATATTGTACCTTTGTTTGGCATTTATGGTACGGTGCACTAAGTTCTCATTAAAGTTATCATCATTTTTACATAGTAGTTGGGCATCTAGTCAAAACAATGTATGCTCACAAATAACTAGGCCTGTGCCTGCAATATTTAAGCAATATATGACATTGGCTTTCCTTATTGCCCTTGTTTGTTCCTTTTTTTTGTGTGTGTTGGGCATCAGGTCTGTGAGCTAGATCCAGTGTTTGAATCCAATTATTGGATTACTTCTTTCCCAGTTATTCCCTCCAGTCCTTTCTGCACAATCCTTTGATATCTATATTGAAACTGGGCTGCAGTTAGTTTTCCAGGGTGGACTTACTGAAAAGGGAAGTTGAGCAGATTGATGTTTTCCCATTTTTAGTCTTTACGTCCTTTTGGATCCCAACTCGAAAGTGAGAGAGCAAAACACACATCAGTTTATGATAAACATGGTCCTCAGGAAATACTGCGGCCTGCAGATCAGAGGTAGAGGTATTATATTAATAGCTGTTGCAGTCTCTAAACGCTTTTGCCCTGCTTCAGCAAGCTGCTACCAATAGTCAATTCGTTCTGTAGGATATTGCTAGATGCTTTTTATTCCCTCTGTTTACAACCAGTTCCTACCCTCCATGGGTGCAAGAAGGTTTGTGGGCCCTGCCCTGTCACCTTGCCTCCCCTTTGAACTTGAATCCTTGGTTGAAATCTGGACCTTCTCGTAGACCTCATTCCTTGCATATTTGTTTCATTTCATGCCGAATTGACTGTCTTCCTGCTCTGGGCTTTGCTTTGATGAAACCACATTTTGTTTCCATTATTTAAAGTTGCAGAAAACCTATTTCCTGTTTCCGTGTAATTCCTTAATTTAGTACATTTTAATGTATCTGTCCGTGTTTCTTTCCTGTGTATATAATGTCAAATAGAAAAGAAAATCCAGGATGATATAAAGAAAAGCTTTGTCAGCATTAGCATGGGGATAGCTCTGTTATTCCTGGGCAAAGGCCACAAATGAGTTATTCAAGACATGATAAATGAAGGGGACGCTATTGTAAGAAACTTCTCTATCATGCATAACCCACATAAATCACTGTATGTGAGCAGAGAAATACTTTCAAGAATTTTAAATTCTTGTTGTGACTAGAATGATTTCAAATATAAATGTTAGTTTATTAGAACAATCAAATTGATTGGACAAGTTGGAGTTTTTTAGAGCAGTTCAAGTGTGATGAAGTCTTACCAAAGCAAGACAGGCTCTGGGAGATGCTTGACTAGATGGGATTGCTGGCCAACTCCTTTGAGGACCACATCTCCACTTCCAGTACAGTTTGTCTGTTGTGAAGCCATCAACTCGAGTCCTCGGGCCTGAGGCGGGAGGTGCTCTAACTAGGACTACCCTGAAGTCAAGGGTTTCTGGCCCCTTTCTCACCTGTCTTCTCATTCCCCACCTTTGTCCTAGCACCCTTACTGCAACCTGATTAGGCATACTGTCATTGCATCTATAGTGGCAGTGTTTATTTTGCTGAGCAGACACAAGAGGAGTCAAAGAGCTGATGTATCTTTGGCAGAACAACATATCTAGGTCAGAGTTGATTTATAATGTCTTTTATAAGGGTCCAATTTGGTCAAGAAAGAAAATAAATGCACTTGAAGCACGCAGGCAAGACCCACAAAGGGCTGGTAGCCAGCACACATGATTTTTGTCAGCTCTAACGGGGCCTCTTTTGTGTTGTTCAGCCTGGATCACTGGCGTACCTTGTCCCTTTGCTCCAGGGTCCCCTGGGAGCTGTGAACAACCATACATGTTGCCCTTGCAGGCTCCGAGACTAGATTATTTAGCTTGATGCGGTTTGAGCTTGGAAAACTTCTCTGGTGGCGTAAAGGACCACCTTTCAATCCTGCAGAGATGCCAGCAGTCAGATTTAATTTGGTGATGAACTTGTTAGTAGGAGAGCAGTTACTCTTCCCACTTTTCACCACCCTGAGTCTGGTTTGTCCAGCGCCTCCAACCATAAAATTTTTATTCCGTGACGTGGAGGAAAATAACATCTTCCTCTGAGACACTTACTTAAAGTAAGCAGCTCATTTGAAGCTCACTGATGATCTGGAATGTTGAGAGAAAATCTGATGGAGAGATTAATTGTGGTTTTGGGGATGGGATATATTTGACCATAATTGTGACCTGATCCTTAAAAGAAATAAGAAAAAGCTGGGCACAGTTCTGATTTCTAATGTCTAATTTCTAATGTCATTTCACTGCTGATAGTAGGTTTAGGTTGCACCTTAGGAATAAGATCTTGGGTTTATAGCAGATAATTTTGTAAAAACACAGTTCAGTAGCTGTCAAAAATGCAAATAGATTTTTAGGAATTATAGGGAAGAAATAAAGAACGAAACAGAAACAGAGCTTTTGAACCAGTTGCTTGATCCATCCTTGCCTCCTCTACTTTGGTTTGCCTCAGGGCCCGCGAGCAGGATTCGTTTTAGGTGAAACTCACCCAAAAGATGCATTCAGAAACACACCTAATGTACTTAATGTGCAAATGGCCATTTGGTCTGATCTATTCCAAAATACCTGCCCCCAGAATAGGTATATAGAGTCTCCTCTGCACACCTGCCCCACTGGTGTTGCAGTACTTGCTGATGTGGAGGTAGCCAGAGAAGCTCCTGCTCTGGGCCGGTGGTACAGAGGAGCGTGCCATAGAGCTGTGCTTGCTACATGCTTGTGCTCCTCTCCAGGTGTCTCCAGGTACTGGGGACCTGATACTGGGCCAGGCTAGACCTTTGGTCTGTTATGGCTGTGTGAAGGATATCAGGATCTTAATTTTAACGGAGACATTAATAGAGATATTATTGAAATAGAGTCACTGAAAAATAACAATGGCCGTATTCTTTTTCTTTTTTGGTCATTTGAGCACTAAGGACCTTACCAGGAACACTGTATTTGTTGCATCCCTTTCTGAATGTAAGAAGGAGGAACATCCATCCTGTTGCTAGTACTGTCCACATCCCATACTAAGTTCAACCTTACCTCTCTCACAAGAACTGGCTTTACTGATGCTGTTAGCGAAGGCCTGGGAATGGGATCCCCTGGCCAAGCTGTGCTCCAACGCTATCCGTCCTTGAAATTTTCCCTCCGTAACCTTTTCATCTCAGAGGGTGTTTTCTGCCTCCTGGTGATGCTCCATCTTAATTCATTCTATACAGCATAACTTTAATATAATGTCATAACTAATTGCCACCATCTGCTCATAAACCACAACAGTTTTTTCTACCACATGTCACAACAGCAACTGAACTCTGGCTACTTGAAATCTGTCCAAGAGCAGACACCTAACTCAGATCCTCCTAGTTACTCTCTGGCAGTCCCTACCTCTCTCTGCCAGCTCCACGTATTACTTAGAATCACAGAATGGTTTGGGTTAGAAGGGACCTTCAAAGATCATCTAGTCCAACCCCCCTGCCGTGGGCAGGGACATCACAGGATCAGGTTGGTCAGAGGCCCATCCAGCCTGACCTTGAACACTTCCAGTGATGGAGCATCCACAACTCCTCTGGGCAACCTGTTCCAGTGTCTCACCACCCTCATCGTAAAAAAATGTATTCCTTATATCCAGCCTAAATCTACCTTCTTTCAGTTTGAAACTATCACCCCACTTTTGTCACTGGTAAAAAGTCTCTCTCGATCTTTCTTATAAGCCCCTTTAAGTACTGGCATGCTGCAATAAGGTTTCCCCAGAGCCTTCTCTTCTCCAGGCTGAACAACCCCAAATCTCTCAGCCTTTCTTCACAGGAGAGGTGTTCCATCCCCCTGATCATTTTTGTGGCCCTCCTCTGGACCCGCTCCAACAGGTCCATGTCTTTCTTGTGCTGGGGACCCCAGAGCTGGATGAAGTACTCCAGGTGGGGTCTCACCAGAGCGGAGGAGAGGGGGAAGAGTGGAGTCGAGGGGGAGACTTAGGCACTTACCTTTTGGTGGCCTGTTCATATTGGCCTCAACTAGCATGGAGCAGAGGGAGCATATACACCTTATGTTTTCTGGGCCACAAACTCATCTGAAATGCCTGGAGAACAGTCTTTGAGGACAGTTAATAATGGGAGCATTTACATTTCTTGATGCGTAACTGGCATTCAGTTTGAGGCACCTTTTTGGTGCAGTGCCCAAACCACGTGCCATGAGGCTGAAGGAGGGTGTCAGCAACAGCAGGTGGGCAGCAGTTTGAAGTGAAGGGGGATAGGTACAGACACACAGAACACTTGGGTAGCCCTGATTGCTCCAGTAATCAAAGAAGTGGACGTTTTAACTCAGGACACTATGCAGAAATAAAGACTTAAGAGAGGACTGAGGCTCCATCCTTCTTACTCAGTCTTTCTTTCTCATCCAGGTGTCCTTATGAATTACCTGCAATGGCCCTGCCTTTGGGCAGCGAGGTTTTTGCAGGTGCTGGTCCTATTCATCTCAAGGTCATAGGCCCTGGTACACTAGTGTGTCAGACTTGGGGTTTTTATGTAAAAGTGTTCAATTTCCAGATGAACATCAATGATTAGTAACTGGCATGCATATGCCTGTGTAGAAGGAAAGATGCCAGCTGGGTGGTGAGCTGTCACTTCTCTCTTTCTCTATTCTTCTCTCTCTTCACTTCTCTCCTTTATGTTCAGGCTTTGGCTGCAGTCCCTGGAACCAGCTGCTATCAGACTGTGGAAGATCTTCTGATGCCAGCAGCAGCATCTGGATGCCTGGCACAGCTCTTTGAACAGTTGTCTTGATTTCTGTTGTGGTCAGCATGCAGCTGGAATTTTTTATCCTGCCTGGATGCCTTTTCTCTTTGGCTCACCTTGAATTATTTGGAATTTATATGTTTCCATCCCATGGGGGAACCAGGACTCTTTGCAGTTACTTCTCAATGCTTGTGTAGAGGATCCTTGCAGCTGAAATATAGCGAGAATTCCCTTCTGCCTCTGCATTTGGATGCGCTTCTTGTAGGAGAAGCGTACTAAAACTTACTCTCACCCTGAACCTGTTGCACACTTGCAGAGCGTATGCTGGGACTATGAGTACAAAAGGAGAAGCTTTTGTAGAGGTGGCTGCAAATTTTTTAAAATACGTTTTGTATCAGAAAATTCTAATTTATCTAAGCAGAAACTTTTTGCAGTGTGTATTTTTTAAAATGAAGATTCAGCAAGGATCTTTCTTGGGTCTAAGGTAAGATTCCTGCTAGCAAATATGGATATGAAAGAAAAAAAAGCCCCATGAATTACCAGTAACAAACCTCTCCCTCCCCTTCACCTGGGTATGAGGGGGTTGTTAGGTTCAGGTTCCTGCTCTACCCGATTTAGTGCTGCAACAACCTGGCTGCAAATTTGGGGTGTTTCCCATTACAGCCTTTTACTAGGCCAGCTGAGATGTTCACCCCATAGCCCACTGGCTAGCACATGTGCCTGAAAGGCAAGGAGCTACAGCTGAATCCAGGGCTTCCCTGAACAAAGGGGTGGATTTGGGAGACGAAGGAGCAGGTTCCTGTCCCCAAAATTTTCGAAAGAACTGCGTTTTGTCACACTGTGGAGCAAAACTAGGTATCACTGCTGCATTTTTTTTTAAAGGGTCTTATTTGTGCTCTGGGCCGTACCTAACTGCTCATTCTCTTTTCGTGCGTGCTTACTCTTTTACGTGTGGGGGTCCGAGACATCTGGGGTGCAGGTTTCATCGTCCTAGAATTACTCCTCCGCTGCCCCTTGCTGTGCCGAGGCAGATCCTTGCCTGACAGCAGTTTCCTCAGGCTGCAAGCAAACACGCACCCCACAGCAGAAGCAGCCAGAGGATTGCTACCAAATTAGGAGACGGGTTTGCTGGCTAGGTCAGCAGAGATACTGTGGAAATGTAAAAGACAGCTTTCAGATCTGCCAGCTGCTCTGAAGAAGGCTGAAGTAGTTCTGGAGCGACAGATATTTTTGGGGATGCAGTGAAAGCGAGCAAAGGTTTTTAGGTTGGCTGGGGCTTCCTTTATCTAAGGCTGGGTGGTTGTCACTTTTGGCCCCTTGGGACAACTTTCTTTAGGAGGAAAAACTGCATTTCATTGTCTCTGAAAATGTGGTCCCTGAACTGCATCAGGAGAGTCCTTTATCGGGGAGCAGGAAGCAGCGAGTTGGCACTTACACTGTGGCGGCTGCTGGGCTTGCAGCCCTGGCTGCAGTGTGAGCCAGGGGCTACCCCTGCCGGGCTTGGCTGCTCCCCTGCTGCACCAGGTGGAAGGGAGGGAGAAGGGGTTTTGGCCTCCTCAAACTCTTGCTTCTTTATGGAAGTGGCCAAAAGAGTCGAGCTATTCTTGCCCAGGAAAGCCTTTTGAAGGTGAGGTCTTTGTGTCCTCGCCACCCTGAGTCGTTCGGGGCAGAAGAAGGAAAGGAGAAGCTGAGAGTGAGCAGCTAGGGCCAGCTGCTGGTCCTGCCTCCCACTGAGGATGGATGGGCCGGGGACTGCTTTCACTTTCACTGCTTTCACTTGTCCCCACTGGCCCCTGTCACCCAAGGTCCATCCCAAGCAGCAGCGATCCCTCTGCCTCCCCATGGCTGTGCCCGTGGGGGCTGGGAGGAAGAAGTAGGGGAGAGCTGGACCCTCCCAGGTGATTTTGGGGTACAGAGTGAAATAGGGCAGAAGTCTTGTCGGCAGGTGTTCATTACAGCTCTGACCTCTTCAAAATAATAGGCTTTATTTGGCTTTTGAACCAAAAAGGTTGGGACGCCATTCGTTTATTTAGTGCTAACAGCAAGTCAGCAGCGTTACTCCCAGGACTTCATGTGATCTTTCCTACCTGCGCTAGCTCAGTATTTCCCTCGCTTGGCAGATATGTTAACTGAAATAATAAGGGAAGATGTGACTGCGGTTACACATGGTGCTTGGCAAGGACTCTTTGTCCTGTACGTTAGCCACAGATTCATCCTTCTGCTATGTGTACTGTCAGTTTTTCATTTCCTCCTTTTATTCTGTATTCAAATTTCCCTTCTTTTTTCTTCATTATCTTTGCCTTTGCCCAGTCTTATTTCTTCCTATGGTTCAGTGACTGCCATCGTTTGCCTTGGATCTCTCCCTTAGTATCAGCGAGAGAAGAGAGCGTACACACGTGCCACGCGCAGACATCTCCTACACACACACACACATGCATTGGGATCCCTGCCCATGCGGCATGTGCACATGCCCAAGTATGTCTGATTGGTTTTGCACCAGTAATTCAACCTAAGCCAACTAGCTTTTATTAAATCCACAACTGTCAAATAGGGCATAGGCAAGAACCACAAACCATATGTTTCTTCTGTTTCACCACATGCTGTTCTGACTGCGTGTTATAAGTAATATGCATATGCCCCTAGTGAAGTTATGGCAAGGTGGGGTGTTTACTAGAAGACAGTCTTTGGATTTGTAGTTTGGGCTGATCATACCGCAAATAAAATCTATAGATCTGTTCTATGCTTTTTTTTTTTTTTTTTTAGCAGAGGAGGAGTAATTTTTGAGTGATTTGTAATACATTGCTCGTAACTTAAAGGCAAGGTATCTGAAACATGTAGCTGTGGTCTAATTCCAGCTCCATCCTAGAAAATATACATTTAGTCAAAGAGGGGACTTTAGATTCCTGGACGTTATCCAGAGTTCAGTCCAATGACACTTCAAACACAGGCAGGAAATGGAACAATTTCAGTCCTTTTTCTCTCTTTCTAGTAGGCTGAGAAAATACGGAAGGTTCTCCTTTATTTTCATGGACAATTTGCTTTTGCCATACTTAACTGGCTGTGCTGAAGATACGTAGCCAATGTAAAAAACCCCTTAATTTATAAACTGTTTGCACTGGAGAATATCCTTCTCCAAAATCATGCTGCTATTTTAAGCTCTGTTAGTGTTAGTATATGGAGGGTGACTAAGGAGAACTGAACATTTGCAATGATCTTAGGCTGCTGCAGTGAATGGTAATTTCTACCTGAAACGTCCTTAAAAACATGCTGTTTGGGGACTTAGTAACATGTTAATAGTGGTGTGTTAAAAAGCATTATGCCCCACTCTGACTTTTGTTGAAGAGAGAGATCAGACTGGAACAATTTGCTTTCTAGCAAAAGTGGAGGAAACTGTTTTGCCTCCCGCAGACCTGAATGAGCACACAAGGCGGGCGAATGGCTATGGCAGGTCCTCCCCATTCCTCCTGCTTGTTGGTTAAATCTTTGTTTCCTTAATTCTGAGTATTTCTGAAATTTGAATTTCTGTTTGTTTTCTGACTGAGCAGTCCTAATCTCATAAGGTCTTTATCAAGTACAGTCTGGATTAGTTATGGGAAACACAGACAGTATATTGAACACCTTAGTAACTTTTCTGAAGGCAAGACCACTCCTTGGTTAACAAGTTTTTCTCTTTCTAAATGAGTCGCTGTTGCACGATTTGTTTTCCTCGTACTAAATGCAAGGTCCATCACAAATCCGTCTAACTTCTTGGTCCTGGTTATCAGATCAGAAATGCTGTGGCCACATGGAGCAAAGGACTCATCCAATGTTGACTTCTTCTGCTCTTTCAAAATTTGGGGGTTAACCTTGTGCCAACAAGATTTTTGTGAGTCAGGTATTGTTCTGGCCTTCTGCAGCCGGCATAAAAGCATAATGATTTGGCTTATTTAACGAAAATGTGATTGTGTGTCTGTTCCTGGTCTGGATCAAATTTCTATTGCTGGCTTATCCAGCAGCGTGCAGGATGGGTATCACGGAGCATGGAACCGCGGCCAAAGGCTCTTCCTGCGTCCATTTTGAGAGTCTTTTTCATGATTGGATTAGGACTGAAAAGGTCCATACTAAAATGTGGATCATCACTAGCAAATTTCAGAGTATACCTGTTAAAATCTATGGCGTTCACGCTTCTCTGAGTACTTAGTGTGCAGGCTCAGGCAGGCAACACTGCACCTCCGAGACTTCAGCGGCAAACCCCTCTGTCTTTGCATCTGCTTGGCCTAGAAAGAGTTGACATTTCATGTCATGTGAGCTGACTGTGTGCTGCACTTCTGTGTTTGACAGATATTTTCAGCTACCACAAACAGAATTTAAGAGAAAATACCGATGATCTTAGTGTATCATCTCACTTTACTGCAAGTAAGAAATGGAAAAGTAATATTGTTTTCACAATAATTCAGGCATACTTCCTGACCACTGTGTTACTACTTAATCGTGAATGGTGTTGTTTAGGAATTTCAAAGGGAAAATACAATAAAATGAGAACACTAAGAGTTTTTAAAATATTTGTCTTGCTGTATCACTTTAGCCCAAAGTAAAGTACTGAGCAATGTTATATTTTAAACCATAACATTTTTGCTTTCAGTGGTGCTGCGTAATTGAGCTGCCAGTCTACCTCATTTTATTTCCTTCATACTTTTGTCATTGCTTCTACAGAAGTAGCACTATTCCTTTTCCCTGCTGTGATTAAGATTCATCATCTCATGAAGTTTTCATTTTTCCTTCCGTTTCCCCTTCCACGGTAAAGCAGTGACTGATCAAAATCACGTTATTGTATACCAGCTAAAAAGGTTTAAACTGACAAAAAGAATCAGTCCTAAAAGAGAAGACAGCTTTGCCATAACATCTGTTTCTTTGAGGGAAGGAATAGTTTCATTTGGGATGGAAAATATGTATTTATGGATATGAAATTGTTCTTTTGCGGTGCTTTGGTGCATTTGCTACATTCCAGCACTGCATTTTATGTTAGTAAAGGCAGTTTAATGCCATAAAAGCTTTGCTTGTGCTAGCTGGTAAATGATTAACCTTCATAATGCATTTCATACCCCCAAGAGTTTCTCACTGTAGTATATTGCCACACTAATCTTTTGTTACTTGAACACCTGTATTGTCCAAAATGGGTGGATAGAAGATTGCTTTAAGCATTAAATTAATGGGGAAAAGCTCTAGAATGGGGGATGGTCAAAGAACGTTTGTTCAGGCTGTGGGAAGCTCTGACAAATGGTTTTGGAGACCTTTGGTGAGATTATTGAATTGTTACAGCCGCAAACCGATCTTCTCAAGAGGAGAGGTGGCCATGAAAATAGCCGAGGACTGGTTTTGAGAGGAGAAGGCTATTAGTGGTTGGACCATTGTGGAGGAGGACTTGAGGGCACTGGTAAGTAAAGCATGGCAAGTTTGGCGGACGTAAGCTTTGCGATGCTAATTGACAGCATTGCCTTGGGCCTAAGCATGTGTCGATGTCCATGGATGAAATACGCTATGGTCAGAACAGGCCAGATGAGGAGGCAGAGGCAGAAGATCATGTACAACTACATTGTTAGCTTGGTGAGCTAGCCGGGGCCCAGGAGAACAGCGGAGCAGAGGAGCCACGTTGGCACCTCCATTAAGGCTTTAAGACTTTCAAGTGAAGCGTGTAACCTTTCTAGAAATTGTGTATTGCCAGTGGGAGGCTGAAGTACATATGTTTATTTAAAAGACCTGGCTGTGCTCAATCTTTAATGCATTGATCTTTTTTCTTCTTTCCATTGTTTCTATTTATCTAATAATAGCTTTCTGGGTGGTAAACCAGGCAACATGACTCTCAAGCCGTGTAATTACTGATAATGTGGCAGCTAGAGAAGGATTTACGCTGTTCTTGTTGGAATGATCTTAACTGAAAGGCAGCAAACTCTGGACATAGGCAGATCAACAAAAAAAGGAAAATTTATTACACTTGGCTGCATTTGTTGTTGTAGTGAGTGGGTGTGAGAGAAATATTTTCATGATTAGCCTCAGATTCAGGGCATGGCGTTGGATCAGATGGTTAGTAATAATGTCTATCTTGTCTCTAGTTATTATGCTTACAACATCGGTTGACTACAATTAATAACTTGTTCCAGGGCATAAAACTTCATTGTTTCCATTTCCATTTTGTTTCAAGTCCTTGCTTCATCACGATCAGGTCACTCGTGGAAGAACTTCAAGAAGGAGCCGGGACTGTGTGTGTCTGTGGGTTTTGTGTGCTAGATTATGGAGAGGGACAGCCTGCTTCTTCTGCAGAGAAGTCCTCATGGATGCCAGCAGGGAGGTCAGGGCCGTGATGGGGAGCAGGAGGGCTGCGAAGAGGGGAGGATGGAGATGCTGATCTCCTGTCCCGCTCCACTCATGTCCCTGATAGCTGGTGGTACCTGCCAGCTACCTGTTTTCAGCACTGTCCGTCTCCACAGCGCCTCTGGGTCTCCTCTGTGGACACCTTCTTAAGTACTGAAGCCTCCTGGGTGATGAAATTTGGCATGAAGGCATTAGGTTGCAGGAAGGGACATGTTGTGGCTCTGTTTTGCCCTCCTGTGATGACAATGGAATTCACCAAGAACCCCATATCATTTTCAGGTGGAGGGAGCGTCACCTCTTGTAAGCAAAGGGGGAAAATCCTCCTTGAGGGGAAAGGAAGTCAGAGGTGATCTTCTTGCTTTTCATTTTTTTAGCAGAGATTAGTGAAACAACAATACATTTGTAAGAAGATAACTCTAGGATTTTGCAGCATGCTTCTATAAAGCTCAGGAAGACGGTAGTGATATGCAGCACACATACATCATCCACTGTTGAAAAGATTGAAGAAAAATCTCGGTATTATTGGAATGATAGAAACTTAATGCCCTGACTTTATCATGCAAAAATATGTGTAAAAAGCCTATTCAAGAGATTATGGGAATTCATCAAGCACAAACAGCTGTGAAGGCAGCCTTAAATTTTGAGATTGATGGAATTTTTGCAATACAGAACATTTTAATTACTTCATTTAAATTCTGTCTGCAAGTTGACCTTTTGCACTGGTGTCACAGTGTTTGAAAACACGGCATCATATATGGAAGTAGCAATTGCCCATGCACACCCCCTGCAAAATGCCCTTGGTGGACTAGAACATTTCAGTTGTTTATCACCTACAACAGCATTATGACAGGCTGGCTAAATACAGTAAAACAGGAGAAGAAGAATGTGAGTCCATAGCTTTCATTTTTCTGAATTGCATAACTGCTTTGTAAAACTAATCTCTTTAAGGACAGAGGATCAAATTCTCATCTCTCAATGTAGCTGGAGTTACCCCAGAAAATCTGGAATGACTCAGGAGACTCTCAATCCTTCAAACCCTCGATCTTTGCGTAAGCTTGCATAGCATGAGCCACCTGCTGTGGTGGAAGCTGTTGGGCTGCAGAGGTGGGAATGGGGAACAGGAGGACTGCATCCCCCAGCAAAGCCTTGCTCAGACTTCTCCGGAGGGAGAAATGCTGAGTGGCTCACTCCCACTGAGTGCCCAGTTGGTAGATGGAACAGCCAGAAAGACCAAAAAAACCTTCAGAGTAGCAGAAACAATGAGATCAAAGTGAACCAACTTACCTGTCTCTTTAGATCAGCTTTTCTTATTAATTTTCTTGTCTTTTTATTCTTTCTCCCACTTAGCTGGATGTATATTATAAAATACATATATTGCAACATATATGTGGCCCAGCAGTGAACCTCCTTAAACATTTATGTCAAGCTAAACTGAGTAACTTGCTGATTGTATCTATTTCGACTAAACCACATGGCAAAATACTCGATGAGGAAATTGTACATATTGATAAGCAGCAGTAGCAACAAGAAGAAGATAAAAACGGATAAGGAGAACGACGAACATCAGAGAGGAAAATCTCTCCACGAACAGAGTCACAGTATCTGCTCCGTCCTTGCCCTCTTTCCACATGGAGGACCAGTGCTTGTCTTGGCTAGCAGGAAGCACAGGCACCCTCGCGGAGCAAAACCCAGCACCTCCGTCAGCAAGTGGTCTTAACTATGCTTGCAGACTCTGTAGGACCAAGGTGCTTGTGATCGATGTCATCATCCCAGGCACAAAACACACTTCTGAATAAAGCTTGTGTAGTGCTGGAGTGTGAGGGAGCCCTTTGCCCTGGGCCAGGCGCTGCGAGGTGCACGGTTGGCTCTAGTATATGGGACGTGGCACATCAGTAAAGATGCTGGCATGACTTTCACCAGGTGCCATTGAGACCTGTGTGATAATTGACACTCTTTGTCTTGGCTTGAAATGCCGTCTGGGATGCCTGATAGCCTGCCTTGTCATCTGCTTGTAAATTAGCCTCCATCGATTATGTCCATCCTAAAAACGACCCTTTTCCTTGGACAGAGAGTTCCTGCATCATAAGCTTGTTAAAGAATTCCTTTTACCAGAGTAGTATTGATCTGCTTCATCCTCTTTTAGTGAAGTCCTTGAAAGTCCATACTTTTCTTTTAAAGGAAGAAAGCAAGCAATGTTATTCTGAATTTTGCCTTAGCTCATCATACATTTTACAAGCAGGTGGGTCGTCTGCACTGTAACGACTTTCTTCCAGGAACATTCCTTTTGTTACGTTCAGGTGAATTCTCATGGAATTGTTTTTCACATAGCTTTTAGTAATGCTCCTTTATGAAACTTCCACCTGCATGTAAGTCTAATGCCGTAAAACTTATTACAGTATTCCTATAAATGACGTATTAACTGAAGAAAATTTACAATGGAGAAATATTTTACTATTGAAACTTTTCTAAACAGCCCGTTTTCAGTAGTACTTTTCTTGCCCCACAGCGCTGAACACTGATTCTTGAGGCTTTATATCTGTGTGTGCTAATGCTGAAAATGTATTTAAAGTCATAGAAGCCATTTTTACTGGCTATTTTAAAGTACCCCAAACAAATAGTGAACCAGATTTTCTACTGTCAGGTTTTTTTTTTCTTCATCTGGTTATTCCAGTGTTGATCTTGCATCTTCTAGTACTACTGAATAAGAAATACAAACTTTTGCTGCCAATCTTGATAAAAAATCATTGCTTCTGAGATATGAAAAAAAAATTCCTTGGCTTCCTGTTTCACTGATGTGTGTTATAGCTGCTTGCCTTGTAACTTGCCCTTGATTCAGCACAGCAACTTCAATGTGATTATTCATTAGATAGTAAGACATGACTAAAAAAAGTGTCCTTGAAGTAGAACTTACAGTAAACAACATATTTTTCCATTTCTTATCTACATAATAACAGTGCCTCGAAAAAACACCAGTACTTTCTAGGGTTGTTGCAGCACTTGAGCTTTCATATATTTTGCAAGTAGAACTAAAGTGGGTTATAAAATAGGGTCGGCAGCACTCTCTTTGTGGGCTACTGCTGTGGTAAAGCCTTCTCATCTACCTGTGCCCAACAGAGAGCTTGTTGGCCAGCTTGTTGGCCAGCTTGTTGGGCTGGCCTCACAGATTACTGGTATGCATGCTAACTGCAGTGGTATTTTTCATAAGGCGAGCAATTCAGCTGGTCAGGAGAGCATCATAAGATCATAAAATCATGGAATGGTTTGGGTTGGAAGGGACCTTGAAAGATCATCTAGTCCAACCCCCCTGCCGTAGTGTCGTGGTTTAACCCAAGCCGGCAAGGGAGCCCCACCAAGCTGCTCACTCACTCCCCACCGGTGGGGTGGGGGTGAGAATTGGAAGGAGAAAACTCATGGGTTGGGATAAAGACAGTTTAATAGGTAAAGCAAAAGCCGCACACGCAAGCAAAGCAAAACAAGGAATTAATTCCCTACTTCCCATCGGCAGGCAAGTGTTCAGCCATCTCCAGGAAAGTAGGGGTCTGTCATGCTAACGGTCACTTGGGAAGACAAACATCATCACTCCAAATGTTCCCCCTTCCTTCTTCTTCCCCCAGCTTTATATGCTGAGCATGACGTCATATGGTATGGAATATCCCTTTGGTCAGTTGGGGTCAGCTGTCCCAGCCGTGTCCCCTCCCAGCTTCTTGTGCACCCCCAGCCTCCTCGCTGGTGGGGTGGGGTGAGGAGCAGCAAAGGCCTTGACTCTGTGTAAGCACTGCTCAGCAGTAACGAAAACATCCCTGTGTTATCAGCACTGTTTCCAGCACAAATCCAAAACGTAGCCCCATACTAGCTACTGTGAAGATAACTAACTCGATCCCAGCCAAAACCAGCACACATGGGCGGGACTTCAAGAATGAGCTGCCAAAGATAGTAGTCAAGGTTGAATCAAATGTGCGGGGACTACACCGCTAACCTGCTTAAGTGCATAAATAAGGTGGTAAATTTTTACGTCAGCCAGACCTGTGGAGGCCTTTGAAGGCCCTGGTAGTGTCGCTGTGATGTTGTCCTTTCACCCTTCGGTTTCTGGTACTTGGTTCTCATTCCCCAGTTGCAACTTTGCAGCCTGCACTTCGGTTGCAGCTGGAGAATCCCACAAATTGAATATTGTCTATTGCTTCTGTTCTTCAAACTGTGATCTAGCAACTCCCCCAGACTTCCCAAAACACTGCTATATGAAGTGGTTTTTTCCAAATGTCATTTTTAGCTTCTTTCCTGCTTATTAATGACTGAAATAGCGGAAACGACAATTCTTGTCACTGACCTCCCTTAACAGTTTAGTATTGAAAAATTGCCTTTTTGTTAAAAAAAAAGGTGGAGGTTGTCCGAGAAAATGACAGTTCCAGTGCCATGGTAAGAAGCAGTGGAAGCTGCGATACACTTTTTATAACCACCGTTTCTCTTGTTTCTAATTTTATTTTCTCTTGATACTGCCTTTTTTAAAATTTTTTTACGGAGTAATGTTTTATCAGGCCTGGAAACGTTCCCAGAGATCTCTTAGCTAAGAGGAAAGAAAGATGATCACGCTGTAAGGAGGTCAGGGACTCAGATCCCCTGTAAACGCCAGCTTGTGGGCACGGAGGTTCCTACTGCCAATCATGTGGCGTATGTTTTTGCCTTTGCCATCAATATAACCCTCATCTCTGAGCTGGTAGGCGCTGTGGGAGCCCAGACACCCCCCCACCCCTGCTGTCTTTGCTCCAGATGAGGTACAGGTGATAAGTCTGGAGGTAGTGGGTGTCTCACCATAGTAATCGAAGGCAGTGAAGCTAGCTTGATTTAAAATACACTTTTTGTCCATGAATGGGAGGAATAAACAGCCAAAACCAGATCCAATGACTTTGAACATCTGTTCTAGTGCTGTCTGGGGCCATATGAACCATTTATAACCTGAGGAGGTCTAAGTGCATAGTTACTCATTTGCTGTCTTTCCTATACATTTCTGTAGCAATGTTTGACATTTTTCTTTCCAGTTTACTCTTGAATTTGATTTTTTATGGGTAAAAGTACTTGTTTCAGAGGAAAGTAAAATGTGCCGCTTACATTTCTATTCATAACTTACTGATAATATGTAAATTATCCTACCATAATCTTAATTCTAGTTTAACGTAGCATTTAGCTAGAAAATTTACTGTGTCATGTTTCAGGAAGAGTTCAGACTTAGTGTCGTGGTTTAACCAACCACGC
>NW_009220270.1:0-247 GCF_000690835.1 Fulmarus glacialis | reverse complement strand
CCCTTCCCAGAGAGGACCCCCCCCAACTGGGGAAGGTCGTTGCTACCTGGACAGACTCTTGGTCTGCACGATGGAGGCACAGAAAGCATCCATCCCCACGCGGAGAATACAGGCGGAGATGAGGAGGAAGAAGAGGATGATAAAGGCGACGACCAGGGCGATGCTGAGCCAGCTGCGGTCCCTGCGAAAAAAGGGGAGCAGCATCAGCGGCGCAGGGCTTCGCGGGGCACCCCCCACCCCGCCGACC
>NW_009220269.1:2248-2487 GCF_000690835.1 Fulmarus glacialis | reverse complement strand
CCCCCAGCCCCACGGCTCACCCCGCTCCCCAGAGCCTCCATTTCCCCCTTCCCCGTTGCTCTCTGCTCCGCTGTGATCCGGCAAGCTGGCAGCTCGCTCTCGCCCCGCATCCCTCGCTCCATCACCAGGCTTTTCCAGTCCTGCAGGGGAGACTGGGGCCAACCCTCCATCCTACGGTACCACGGCTGCTCTGCGGCACCCGCACCCGGAGCCCAACGCAGGGGATCAGCGCCGGGGCC
>NW_009220269.1:0-2157 GCF_000690835.1 Fulmarus glacialis | reverse complement strand
TGGCCCTCGTGCTGCGCGCAGACCCGGCCAAGCCGCTCCCTCTGGGCCTGGCTGCTTCCATCAGGCGAATCCTGCAAGCCCATCGCCCCGAGCTCGCTCCGGACGGCAATCGGGTTGGAAAGCTCCCCGGCTCTCACCTTGGACATTTGGGATTGAAGAGCCCCTCTCGCCCGCTGTGGCTGTCACCACTTTCAGTTCTGCTCCTCGGACAATCTTCCGTGTCCCATATAAACCATTTGGACATATTTTTAGCAGGCATTTTTTCTGAGCGTGGTAGGCTTCTTCCTTTGCTGGGTTTACGAATAGCTCGTTGCTTCCCCGGGGGCAGCCTCGCGTCCCCCTTCCACCCCTTCCACCCCAGCCGACTCTCAGTGGGCATTTGTGCAGAGCAGCTCCGAGCCGTCCCCGGGGAAAGGTGTGGGGTTCGCTGCTGGAGCCCGAGCAAACCCTCTACCGAGGGTCAGGTCTTTGCATCGCAGCGCAGGGACGCAGAAACCGCTCAGTAAATGGGTGAAACAGTCTATGTTTCCTCCCCCTTCAAGGAAGGGCTGCAGCAGATGAGCTGCACGTCCCCCTCCCCACCCCTTACCCTCCCTGCCAAACCTCAGGCAAGGGCTGGCAGTCTGTAAAGAAAAAAGAAATCCTGTCCTAAGAGCTATCAGCAGCGGAGAACTGGGATGGCTAATGGGAAGCGTCCAGCAACGCGCCCACAGCCCCTGCCTGCCTCACCTATTGCAGGCAGGAGGATCTTCCCGACGGATTTTGCCTCCAGCGTTATCCCTCCTTCCTTCGGCGTACACAGTCCACGAGCCCAGGCTCTCCCTGTCCTTCCCCGGCCATAACGTCTTGGAGCAGGGGGAGGCTGCGGCAGGGGCAGGGGCGGGGGGCCGCAGCTTTTTTTAGCCCCAGCTCTGGGAGCAGCCGAATTTCTGCTGGGAAGGTCCCGAATTAGTCCAGGGAGCACAGCAGAACACCTTCACCTCCCAGGGATGAGGTCTGCCTGTACCCTCCTGCCTGCAACGAGGGATTCCCAACACCACAAATTCACTTTCTAATTTTAAATCTGTGACCAATTCCTCTGCCTTTCCCCTCCTCGCTGGGTCTCCATCAGTTTTGCAGAGGAAATATTTCTCCTGCGGGACGAAATGATTCTCAAACCATTTGGTTGCTCCTCCAGCATCCCTTTAGCATGAAACACATTGGCAAAATGCAGAATCCCTATATATATTTCCAAATCCAATATAATTCTCAGTTTATTTCCACGTTTCTGCCCCCATGGCCTTCTCGGGCAGTACAAATAGCGGTGTGAACCCCGTCGGGGTCTCCACAACGTGCCCCAGGGCGCTTCAGGTGGATGGGAGACCCACCTGCAGCATCTGCGCAGGCTTCACAGCTCCCATTTTTATTTCACCTGCTGCCTGCTGGGGTTGGAGCCGCTTCCTCCATCCCCGTTTCGCTGGCACACCAGGTCTCCCGCTTCCGAACCACCCGAGGATGGCTCCTGCTAAAGGCAGCCAGAAGTAACGCCTCGGCTGACCAGCCAGAAGTAACCCCTCGGCTGACCACGCCAGCCCCGCTGCATCTGCAGGTCCAGGGATGCACGTGGGGGCACCTCGCACGTGTCCTTGCTTCCCGAGGATGCCCATCGGGTGCCCAGAGGGTCGCTGGCCATCCCGCTGGCCGACCCAAACCCTTAGGCTCATCCCTGAGGAACAAACCCAAACCTCTCCAGCACAGTGGGGACCAAAAGGCACCGGCTTTGAGATGCTTTATTGTCCCCTGGGTTTGGCTGGGTGAGACAGGGTCTGCGCTGTGCCACCGTGAGGAGAGGGCGCTGCCGAGCAGAGGGGATTGGGGTTGTGGCAATGGCTACATTAGGGAAGCATCACTGGCCTGGGGATCTGGTGGTCCGGTTACAGGAACTGGTAGCCCTGCCAGCCCTACCGGCACACTCTGCCTGTCCCCATCCCCTCCCCGTCCCCATCGCGCTTACCCGGGTGGCCAGGCTCTCCTTGCAGTGCAGGTTGATTCCACACTCGTCGGTGATCTCGGAGAGGTCTTCATCCTCAAACTCCTCGAGGCTGATGTCGTGGGTGAGCCTGGAGGGAGCGGAGACGGGGCGGTCACCCACCGCCCAGGCGGCGGGCAGGAGGGTGC
>NW_009220268.1:294-4111 GCF_000690835.1 Fulmarus glacialis | reverse complement strand
TACTATTCTATCTATGTTTGTAATGATCTTTTCCTTCTTGACCAAGAACCATAGTTAACAGACAGCCATGTGACGAATTACTAGCTTTTTCTGAAGAAGAATCTGCAAGACAGCAGAATTAAATTTCCTATCCTGACAACTGTAGCACTGACTGTGCCGCAACAGGAAAATATTTAAGCACATCAAGAGTGAAGTTTGCAAAAGCTCAGTAACACAGTTCCATAAAGACTTTGCTGAAATGCTTTGAGATTTTTTACTTGCATTTTATTGAAACACACATTTTCAACCTTCAACTACAAGCGAGAGACACAGAGGTACTATGTTCTTCCTCTCAATTAACCCTTGCTATTTTTACCCCTTACCTCTCTGTTTTGCAGGCTGATGCTCCTCCTCCTCAGTGGGTTCTGAAGGGTCATAATAATCACTGCCATAACGGAATCCCACTGCATTATAGGTACCATCCTCTGCCAAAGCTTCACTCAGTCTTTTATATTCCTCCTCTTGAACAAAAATGCAATTACCAATCATCAGAACATATTTAAAAGCTAATTTGTTTAAAAAAAAAGAAAAAGAAAAAGTAATATTTCTTACTTTAGTTTTTAAATGAGAAGTTTTCACCTAATCATTTTAACTGTCATGAAAAATTGAATAGAAAAAACACAGCAAGTACATATGCTGACTGTTTATTTCTTCCTGAAGAGATAAAGGCTGCGGGTTAAAGCATTCTAATGTAATTATGCATACCAGAGCACAGAATTTCATTTATACAACACTAAAAAGGAAGCAGAATGTGTTTATTTGGGTTTTTTTGGGGTCTGAAATCCCAGTCTGCCCTCAGAATCTGGGCAATTTCTCTGTGGATCTATATTTAAACTATCCTGAGGTCCTCTCACATACGCAAAGACTCCCGTTTTTCGAATCCACTGGGTACTGTCAAGATAACATCAGAAAAAGAGAGTATAAAATTAGGAGTAAATTTAATTTCATAATTATTTATTTAAACATGTGCTAAACTCAGGAAGTTTCCTTGAGCAATACCTTGCCTCGCCTCCTCCTCAAGCAAGTCCGTATGCAAGGCTAAATACCTCTCTTCATCACAGAGGGCTTCTATTCTAGCTTCCTCTTCAGACAACTGATAATCTCTGTTCCACGTGGAATATTCAGCATCATATTCAGAAAGGTCATGTAGGTGACCACGCCCATCGTACCTGCAAGATGAAACAGCTGGTCAATGCAAAAAACTTAGGGCTTGGGTTTATGCGACTACTTAAATACTTACCCATTAAAAACGAAAAAAAAAAATACTTATACGTTAAAGCATATTTCCTTTTAGAAGTTACGTTTAATTTTGCTAATCATTTGTCACCAACTATCGAAAATTTAATAGTCTAAATTCCTCTCAAAGAAACTAATAAATTATTACAATTAAAGGCAAAGGTATCCTTTAATAGTTTAAGCGGGATCCATTTCCTTAACAGTTCTTACCGTACGTGCTTCAACCAACCAATCAATGTCACTTGCAAAATACGTTTTTCTGGAAAGTCAAATAGCTTACATTCACACAAACCCGAATACATAAATACCTATCCGTAAGAACCAAACGGTCGAAATTTCCTCGCTTCTTTCTGCTAGTCCCGAACTCTCAGGAGATATCTTCACCATAGAAACTTGCGTCCATTGGAGGTAAAATCATGGCTAGGCTCGGCCCCTAGCCATTTGGCTGAGGAAATAAGTTCTGGGTTATGTGATAGAGAGACACACATACATAGGAACAGTAACATATACATGCAATTTAAGGAGGTTCACCGTAAAACCGGCAAAGATCAATGACGTACAGTTCCTTTCTACTAAGCAGAAATAATTTTATTTGCAGGAAAAGCACTGCATTGGGATAATGTTTATGCATCAGTAAGAGAAACTGATTGAAAAGTAAAGTGACAGTAAACTCGACTCCGCTGAGGTGTCTTCCCACACACAACTCTTGACTTGTGCCAACTTGCTAGACCAAAAACAAAGAAATTAAATATTCTTATAGCGAAAAGTTAATGAAACACGTAGGTCTGGTTAATCAAGCTCTGTCCACAGGCAAACTTCAACCCATGTCTTCTCATAGCAATGTGCTTTTCTCAAAATGGTGAAAATGAAGACTTCCTGCTGCTGGAGATAAAAAGAATCTAAGCTTCCAAAGGAGTTTATAAGATTAGTAATTGCAAGCTACCTTAACTTACAAATGTACGTTATTTAGATTTTTTGGTATTATACGTACATACATGTACATACTTAGTTTTGCTCCCAACAATTTCTGTAACTACTGTAAATTGGGTTACCGTTGCATAGGACCACAAAAATGGCCTCTACCTACTAATGAAATCTGTCACAAAAGCGATCTGATTAGAAGTGTGCATCGTAACACTTCTATTCTTATGTAAGTCAGAAATTAAACATAGCTACAAACATTTATGGTTGTTTTTTCATGTCTTTGTGTTTATTCCAATTCAAGAAATTAATTTCAATCACAAAAATCATTAATGGCGTAAACCCCAAAACAGTTCGAGGGCATTTCTTTTTTCTCCAGTCTTATAGAAGGAAATGAAAAGACTTTCATCTTACTGATATTTTTCCAATCCAAATACAGTTGTTAAATCAAAACAAGAAAAATCATGTATAGCACCAAAGCAATGATGAAATTGAGGGAACAAATATCTATAGTATGTCATGTGATCCTTTTCAAACCAAAATCCTTCCATCTTTCCCACTGAGGTTTTCAGGGTCAGCCACAACTCTTCAATTGTACTTTCAGTGCTCCACTCAAATATACCCAACCTGACCTCCCATTTTCCCTCTCCCCAGGAAAACACCCAGAAAATTCATTCTGAATGAATTTATTTCTAAATCCCACTCTGCACTGCTGAAACAACTTAGAGACCAGAAGAAACATCATAGCAGATTCTATTACTCTCTCTGGCCATGAACCTGTACCTACTGCAGAACAATGAAAAAAAGCCACCTCTGACATAAAATTTGAAAAGCAAGTGCCCAAAATCAAAGCCATTCTGCCTAATACAGTGAATCACGGCACGAGGAAAAATTAGGCCAAGAATTGCTCTTGGGGTATGCCACCAACAGCCTGCAGCCAGATTACGTAGGAGAAATAAGAAAACGCCATTTCCCCTAAGGTGGATAAATACCTTTCCACTCCCCACACAGTACCCTTCTCGCTTAGAGAACATACAAAGTGCCTGATAAGTATTCCCATGCAATAAGGCTCCCTTGGTTTCCAAGTGAGAAAAGATGATGTTTGTGGTTTGCATCGAAAAGGAACAGATAATTCCCACTCTCCACTCCACCCTGTAAACCCTACCCTAATAAGTGGAGCAGAGAGACCCAATGCACAGAAGGAGGGGAACCTCCCAACACTGCCAGAGTGGGGAACCCCAAGTTCCCGCTGCCGGGGGGACGGCCCTGCAGCATTACAAAACCAGCACTCGAAGCACTCTACCAGGAGGAGCTGCCCTCCAACTCTGCCAGTGAAGAAGAACCCCACACGTCTGCCAGAGTGAGCCCTTTATTCATCCCCCGCCCTCACTTGCCCACAGCATAAGGGGAGGAACAGAAAGAGGCTATAACAGGAGATCTCGCAGCAGAGTCTGGGGGTTGTGTTACACCGACCTATCGATCATGATCTTGGGGTCTCCCATCCAAGGAATAAGGTGTCGCCCCTGCTCCTGGTACTGAGCCTTCTCATCATCTCGAAACAGCTTGCAGGCATAGCCGAACACCAGCAGCTCCACACGGCTATTCCCACCTCCACCTCCTC
>NW_009220268.1:0-213 GCF_000690835.1 Fulmarus glacialis | reverse complement strand
GGGACCGCGCCCCCGCCTGACAACAACATTAGGGGCGGCGGGCCTGCTTCTTCTGCAGTCCGTCGAGAACCTCCGACCCCTCCGTACATCACCAGGGGATGCAGCGAGGAGGAGGAAACTCGCAGTAACAACGACTGTCCGAGAAGCGAGTCCCCCAGAAGACCGGGCCCGCACTAAACTCCCCAGCTCCAGAGCACCACAGTCGCCATCACC
>NW_009220267.1:0-8836 GCF_000690835.1 Fulmarus glacialis | reverse complement strand
CCCGGGACGGCCGCCTCTGGGAAGGCAGCCGGAGCACCTGGGGCCTCCTCTGCTCCCCACCTCTGCCGCCTCTCCCGCTGCAGCCCGCTCTGGCGGTGCTTGCAGGGACGCCGGGCAGATCGAAAGCTGCCTGATTAATAAAGTTCCTTGCTTTGCACTACTGCAGGCTGCTTAAGGGCAGCATTTTCAAAAGAGGTCAGCTCCCATTTAAGCATCGAAATAAGTTGGTTGCCTATTCAGGAGAGCTCAGCATGTCAAGAACTGAATGCTTTTGAAAATCTGGCTTCAATTGTGGAAGCTGAGAATTTCGAAATCTGGCCCTGGATCCTAATAGTTCTTTTGGAATTGATGTTTTCATTCATTTTCCTCATTATTTTTATGCCGGCCATTTACTTTTTGTACTTCACTCAGCTGTGAAAGAAATGGCCACATGTCCCTATTTAGAGCTCATATTCTGCCTGGAGGTTTGGGGAGGTACCATACACTTGTTGCAACACACCTTCTCTCCTCAGTCTCTGCTCAATACTGTTCAATCTGCCCAGTACTGTGGCCAAATTTTTTGATCTCCTCTTTTTTCTCCCCACCTATTGCCCTTCATCTTTTTACAGACCTGGGGGCAGCCAGTTCAGTCATTGCGTCGACGTGCCTGGGTGGTCCTAGCTCACGAAGGGTCCGTTACACATTTCTGCGCCTTTGGCTTTGCCCTTCTGGCCAGAGGCTCCGTGCGACGCAGAGCTGCAGGGAGGTCTGGTTGGGAACGTCTTTGCTTACCCCCTCCCCCAGCATGGGCTCCAAAGAGCAACTCTTTTCTGTCCAACATTTTTCCACCCTGCTGCCAAACCCATCCAGATAGGGGGAATGAGTCAGCTTTGCTCGGTAGGCTTCCAGCACTGAGGAACAAGACGTTAAGTCCTACCCCAAAATGTTTCTTCTATGTTGGTGGAAGGCTTTCTATCCCCAGCAGCTCTGATGGTGCGAGGTACAAACTAAACCTGGTTTCAAGCCTAAACTAACTCAAAGTCTTTTCCAGATGAGTGTACTTAGTAGTGCATCAATAGTGTCAACAGTGCATATTCTGGTGTGGACAGACCTCAGGCACTTTTATGGCCATGGTCAGTGGTGGTTTGCCAGAGATGGCTGCAGCATAATGAAGGGTGCTTTGGTGTCTGTCTTACATGGAGAAACGAACCTGAGTAACTCAAGATGGTCTCCAAGTCAATAGCTAAAGGATCTCGTACAACAGTATGTGTTGGTTGATGGAGGAAAGTCTTCAAAGACGAATTGTTGAGACTCTCTTCTCTCCTTGGAGGCAGAGAGTATTACCAGGAAGGATGAGATGCATGGGAGGGAAGTTGCTTTCTTGTCACTTTGGCGCTGGAGGTTACCCACAGAGGATTTTCACATGTAACAGGGCTGTGGGCTGCAGTAGTTAGTGTATGAGTCTAGCTGATCTTTCTGGGTGCCTTCAGGGTATGCCTAGCCTGACGTCCAATGGCCAAGCTCTGTCCATGCTCCTGGCCGCACGGAAGCCACGTCGGGCCATTCTGAGCTTGCCCTAGTTTACCCTGCCTCTCAGCAGGGCTCGTTATCTTGGCCGCATGGCCATGCTAACCATGGCTGCATGACTCCTGGGAAAGAGCTGCCTTGCCTTGAGCCTGCTGGGCAGGCTGCCTGAGTGAGCTCACATCAGCCTGCCAAGCGCCACGTAAAGATGCTCTTTGTGGCATTTGCAAAGGTCCAGCTGCAGGTCACTTTACTTGGTGTTGCTTCCTTTTCAAATTGCCAGCTCAGAGGGGGCTTTTCTTTTTCTTATCTCTTCTCAGCTTTGTATGAATGTGTCCTCCATGACTTCTCCCCCAGGCAGTGCTCTGGGCCATGAAGGGGGGGAAGGAGACAGCTTGTGAGGCTGTCAGAGGGACAGCCCAATTTGCAGAGATGCATGCAAGCTAGCTGGCTGGATTCTTGCTGTTGCGATGTGGACCTCAGCACAGCCAGCCATGAGCCATGGACATTGACCCCGTGCTGTGCTCTTGTACCTTTGCTGTCACCAGAGGCCAAGCAAAGTCATTTGAGGGTAGCTTGGTTAGATTTCCCCAAATGCTGTGGTTCCTTGCAAGCAGTAATCAGCCTTACCTTGCACGACTCACCGAACATCTCATGGGGAGTCTGTGGCAGTCCCTACTTCAGCAGTTAGGAGGTATAATTTTGGAGGTTATGCTTGAAGGGACTTGTCCCCTCTCATTGACTGAGATGGTTATGGAAAGGACGTGCTCAAACAGGTGACGGCTCAGTGACCGTGGTGGAAGTAGGAAATACTGGGTTATGGAAAGGACGTGCTCAAACAGGTGATGGCTCAGTGACCATGGTGGAAGTAGGAAATACTGCTCTGCAGAGTCCAGGTGTTCTTGAGGATGGTGGTTGCGGCTAATGAGCTCATTGGGTATCTGCAGGGGGAGCAGGCAATATAACTGCTTTTTGGGCTGGCTGCCATGGCTGGGTTGGTCTTGGGCTCCCCCCCTGCCAATGTAGACATGCCACAGGAGCAATTCTGAAATGCCTTTGAGACTCACAGGTCATCTTCTTAGTGCTTCAGCTGGAGGGAGCTCAAAATCCTGTAGCTGCGTTACAATGTCCGTAGAAGGAAGTCTCTCCTTGAATTCAGCCCTTTGCCCTTGGTTGAAGCTGAATTCAGTCTGACATCCGAGGTGTCTCTTGGTGCAGCCATTTAGATCTTTAGTCCTCCTGACCTGGCTTGTCTGCTTTAGTGTTCGTTCATGACAGTCTCTCCAAAAGCTGCAGTGTGCAACTCTTCACAGCAATCTGGGTTGTGGCCTTGGGCTTCAAGTTTTTTGGAGATTGTTGATGCTTTCGAATATGAACCTGGTGGTTTGTCCAGTTTGTTCAACTCAAAATAGGCAGAACAGTTAATCTGAAATGTTTCCATAGATTGGGTCTCTTAGTTTAGAATAAAGGTGTATTATGCCAAATTAGCATAATCCGCCCTCAGCTCACAGCACTGAATTTAAACAAATTTAGAACTGGCCATTTCTTTTCTCCTGAGAAAGTGTCCCCTCCACTTCAGAATAATTCCTTACAGAAATGCCCTGAGAAACTCCTCTCCTGAGGAGTCCCATCTGGATTGAAGCATAGGTATGCCCAGTAGCGACATGGCCAGTGTCTCAGGAGGAGACTCTGAAACTGTGGGATCACCTCTGTTTTCATATAGCTTGGGACTTGTACCTACTCATTTACTTTTGTGTTCAAGCTAGAATATATTCCAGATACGGCCAAGAAATGGCAGCAACACTTGTCGAATATCTCCAGTGACACTTTGTTGGAAATGTTTGTGTTTTGCCCTGAAAATTGCCTGGTGTGCATTGCTGGTACAGTACAGGCGTTCACTGCGCCGAATCTGAAATGGGGAAAGGGAGTGAGTATGTGTCTGTATGCACACATGTAGATTTGTACCGAGGGCTGAGGATAGAATGTCTTGGGAGACTCACGACCATGCTTGGGGGAGAGGCTGGTGAAGAGCAGTGCTTGCATCAGTGTCTGTAGCCTGCTTAGGCCATCAGCTCGGTGAATCCCTGTGAGTTTAGGGATGTTGGTAGAGAAGCCAGGCAGGGCTGGAAAGCAGAGGGAAGTCTGAGGGTTTCATCCATCATGTCTCTTGTCATTCGCAGGAATCTGCTGCCGCACCTCCACTGCATCCCCTGAGGCAGCTTATGGGACCCTTCCCTGGGCGCCTCTGCCCCAGGACACACTGCATGGGATGGCAATGACAAGTGGAAAGAAGAGACCCATGTCCCCCATCCCTTGCCTCATCCTTGCAGCCACCTGCTGCTTTGCCAGACTGAGTGAGTTTCTGTTCTTACCCATTTGTTCCATTTTGTTTATGTTTTGCCTTGATGCTGGTTAGCATAGCCATGCCTCAAGCAAAAGTGGTTTTCTCTCTCCGCTGCTTCCTCAATAGCCTTGACCAAAGGTCTAGGTTCAAACACTCCTCCAGGGGAGAAGGGGATACAGTTGGAGTTGAACATCTCTGTCTAGTGATGCCAAGAAGAAATTGGGCTGGTGTGCATCTCGAAGCACTAGGGTGGGTGCGTGGGGAGCTAATGGGAAGGTGCAGCACAAGTGGACATGATGGGGAATGCAAAATGTACCAGCACTGCAGTTTTTTCCTCTGTCCTTTCTTTTGCTGAGTCTCACAGAGCTTTCTTACTCCCATTTTTTTCCCTCTGTGCAGGTGAATCTCTGCAGGTCACAGTGCAACCTGCCTCCATTGTCCAAAAGCTTGGGGGCCCAGTCAGCCTGGGGTGTGTGGTGGACCCTCCTAGAGTGAACCTGACCTGGAGACTGAACGGGAAGGAGCTGGCTGGATCGGACAAGGTGCTGGGTATCCACATCGAGCGAGGGAAACTTGTCATCACAGCTCTCAATAACCACACCGTGGGGCGATACCAGTGCATTGCTCGTGTGCCCGAAGGAGTCATTGCCAGTGTCCCCGCAGTGGTCACATTAGCTAGTGAGTAACTTTAGTCCTCTGCCATCCCCTGCATTGCTCGGGCCATCACTCATGCATATTGAGAGGCTCATCCACTCTCACTTGTTCACGCTGGCATCAAGGGAGGGCTCCTTTGGCTTAGGCCACTTTGTAGCATTTTTGATCATGGACTAGCTGTCATGTTGTGGCCCAGCCGTGACCCAAGCAGTCCTCCTGTATGGTGGGCTGCAGACCTGTCCTGCAGTGACAGTTTTTGCAAGACCACAAAGAGCAGGAAATACTTGAGCGATGAGGTTTGTGTGCATGGTTGGTTTCCTGGTTGTCATGTTGCCCCATCTGGTTGCTGACTTCTTGATTGAGGTTACCAAAAAGTACCTGCTGGTGCTGATGGCCAGACCGCTGCCTAAGCTGCTGTGGGGCTATTGCCAGTGCTGGGTCAGTGTGTGCTAAGTTTTGCTGCCTTCCTGAGCCACAGAAAGGGAAGTCCTTTGCCCTGCTTGTGCTGTGGTGGGTGCTGCGCTTTTTTGTGTTGCCCCTGGGTTCATCATAACCAAAGTACCAGCCCCCACGCTCACAGTAAGGAAAGGTTGGTCTGGTTGTGGTGAGGAGGTGCTCCTGAGCACCTGCATTAAGTGGCTGGTGGCCCTCTGTGCGCCATTGGGAAGATCCCTTGCCAAAAGGCAAGATGAGGGAAAGGGATGGTGGGAGAACGGTTGCATGGAGATCTTGAAGGCAGAGGCTGCACTGTCCTCATTTGGTAAGGCAGACGCAGAAGTCGGCAGGAGGCAGATACAGGAGAGCAGAGTATCTGAAAACACTCGTAACGAGGTTTTTGTTTTTAAGGGGCAGGAGGCTGTATTCTGTATGCTGTTGGTCCTGGGAGGGCGTGCTCCCCCTTTCGAGGGCTTTGTCCTCTTCCTACGAGGTTGCAGTGGCATGGCAGCAAAGAGCCACTTTGTTTTTGAGCCACAGCTCTGAGCGAGGGACTTTGCTCCTATCTCTGAGCTTACGTGCTCCTCACTGCTTCCCTCTGGCATTGGTGACAGACCAAGGAGACATGTGTGCATGGGGGGGGTGTCTTAGAGTGGGGAACTTCTCTTCTGGGCGCCTGGTTTTGGCCAGATGTTATGCTCAAATGTGAGAAAGTGCTGTATTTGAATGCACCTGAGAAAGGACAGCCCAAGCCTGCTAGGAGATGGGGGGGGCTCTGTGTGGACCACCCTTGTTTAGGCAATGGAGAGTCTGATCTTCTCAGAGACCCGTGCAGTTTTTGGTGGAGCTAGTGCATGCAAAGGAGACCACCGTCCCCTGGCAGTGACAGCCCCCAGGTGTAGAAAGAGCTTCGTCTTCCCGGCAAGGGGGAGTTTGGGGCAAAGTCTTAAGAAAATGAAGAAGTGAAGATGTTTGTCCAAAGTGGGGGCTGGCTTTGCTTTAAAGCCAAGAGCTATTGGCTTGTCACTGATACATTAATCAGGAGTGAAATGTTTAGGCCAGGCTGGGTGGGAGGAGGAGGCGAGGGAAAGTGAGGGGAGAGTTGCTGAGCTCTGAAGCAGGGTGGGAGGGGGTTGTCACGGGGCCGAATCTGTCGGGGGATTTGGCGTGAGCCCTGTGCTGAGATTAAGTTTCGGAGAACACATTCCAGAGCAGAAAGGGGGCTGTGTGCGCTGGTGGCCTGATAGAGGGAAGGAGAGGAGGGGAGAGGTGGATGGGATTACCAAAGGCATGGTTTGCATTTAGGAGAACAGGGTGTGCACAGCTCCTCAGCCTGATCAGTTCCTTCTTAGGCTGATCCCCTTCTCTTTTTCCCCCCTCACCCCAACCTACCACCACCAGCTCTGTCTCCTGGGACAAAGCATGGCTGTTTGACCTATCTGTCTGTTTTGGTCTAGCATCAGTGGTGGACAGGAGACAGGTCCTAGAGCACCAGAAGTGTCCCTCAGGACAAATCAAAGCCACAACTGAGTAGTCCGTCAGCCCTCTCCACGAGCCAAATCACCTTCAGCTACCAGATTGCAACTGGGCATGGGGGTGCAAAAGAGGGGGACTTGCCCATTGCTGCAGTCTCTGCCATGGCAAAGGCACTACTGCTGAGGGGAGGTCAGAAGCACCATTCAGTGGAGCGCATAAAACTGGAGCCAGAGGTTGGATGAAAAAGCAACTAATCCATCGTGGAGCACCCCTGTGCTGCACTGCATGGGTCCCTTGTCCTTGAGGGGAGCTGGGGATGGCAGAGGCCGTGTCCCATGCACCCAGACAGCCTCCGGCGATAGAGAGTCCCCAGGTGGGGAAGTCTTGGCGGTCAATGAGTAAAGAGAGACAAAGGGCAGCCCAGGAAAGATGTGGGGCTGAAGGTGTAGGAGGGAGACTTTCTGGAGGTGTTCAAGTAACGAGTTTCATGTTCATGAGCTGCAGGCTGCTTGCAACAGTGGCTTTGCAATGGTCTAAAATAACAGAAGGCACAGATTTGTGGTGGGACTGAGTTTGAAAGCTATGGTAGCAGATGTGCCACGGGCTCTCACTCCTGCTCCAGACCTCCTCTACAGGGCCTTGCTCTGAGCTGGTTCAGTGGGGACCATGGTCCTGGGGGTGGAGAGGGAAGCCCCTGGCAAGTCGGCATTGCAGTTGATATTTTTCTTCCAGATCACCTGCTGGGCTGAGAGAAAACCTTCTGAAAGTCTTAGCCCCATCCAAAAATTATTTTGGGGTGCCAGGGGGAGACTGAAACTAGAATGAAAGCAGCGGGGGGGCAGTGTGGAAATATTTTCAAGGTTTAGGTTTATTTTGGAAGAGGACCTGGAGTCATTGGAAAAAGTGCCTTGCTAGGTTTTGAGGGGTGTAGGTAGCACCATCTGGCCAACTTTTAGCCTATTTCCACTCCTTTCTCTCCTCTTCCTTTGGAGGAAACACCCTCCCGGTGCCGCAGGCTGTGCATGCCAGGTCCCTCAGGGCCTCCTTGTGCTTTGCTGACAGTCAGCACACAGATAACAATCGCTGCCATGCTGGCAGCCACAGTGTAGCCTTGGGACCGATACCTCCTTCTCCCGTCTGTGGCACAGCAACACCGAGTCCATCTCTGCTCTCCCTGGCTCAGAGGGCCGGTTGAAACTAGCATTTAATTCCTCCAGCGGAGATAAAATAGCTATTGTATAGCCAAGGGGTGGAGGCAGGAGGGATTTGCAGAAAGGGGAAGATTTCTTAAGGCAACAAAAGGAGCAGCACTTCAGGCATTACCTGGGCACTTTTGAGTCCAGTTAGAGCTGAACTGGTGCTCCATGATCCCACACTCAACCTTGGCAGCCTGTGGCACATTGCTGCAAGTAGATACCTGCTGATCACTGCTGGCCTGGCGTGCTGTGCAAGATCAGCCCCCTCATGGCCTCAAGGCAGCCCTTCGGCCTGGCAGTGATGGGCTGGAGTCTGTGACAGGTTGAATGGATGGGGCAGAGATATTCCTGGTTTTCCAAGCCAGGTCCTAAGCCTTCATATGGCTGAGAGCTGCAAGAAAGAGAAAGGTATTTTCTCTGCCCACTTGCAGGTGGCAAATTTGCCATCACACCAGAAGCCCTGCTCCAGCCCCTTTCCTGGGTGGAGGTGCTATATGGAAAAGGTATGCCTGCAGTGGGCTCTGGTGGGACCAGATAAATCCACCAGGGACACAAACACGGCACTGTGGGCTGGTCCTGCAACAGCAAAAGGCTTGGAAGGTTGAGAGCCCTTGGCGGAGCTCACGGGGCAGCTGAAGTGCAGGGCTGGAGCAAAGCCGGCAGGCAGAAGTGGTAAAAGCTGCGCAACTGCCAGCATTCAGCTGTGTGCCTGGAAAATAAGTGCGGCGAGCACAACAGCAAGCCTGACCTGGATAGATGTGACATTTAAAAACAAAACAGAAAAATAGATGAGGGGTGCAGCAAAGGGACTCCACCTGTTCCAGTGTATCCCCTGCAGCCAGGGACGAGAGGAGTGCAGGGCGCCTGTGTCCCGGGGATGCTGTGGGACAAGGGAGGTTCATTGCCCCGTGGCCTTCCGTCGGTGCCACCGGCAAGGGCAGCCCTCGGCTTTGCGGCAGCACGTGGGGGAAGCCAGGCCTCAGCGCGCGGCACTCGTGGGCAGTGACCCTGCTCCGGGTCGGGCTGGGCATCCCCCAGGAATTTGCAGCTGCTTTCTGAAGACAGCCCCATTCATTTTCCTCTGCCTGGGCCTCTCCTCTGACGGCTCCCAGGGGGCGATGGCGGGAGGGAGGGAGGGAGGAAGGGAGGGGGGGAAGGGGGCGGCTGCGTGTTGGAAAAGCATTTGCTGAGCAGGCACGGGGGGCTCTGGCCCCGGGGGCAGAGGTGG
>NW_009220266.1:7498-21940 GCF_000690835.1 Fulmarus glacialis | reverse complement strand
ACTCTGTTATGTACATTGATATATGTATATATTAATATATGTATATTAATAATATACATTATTGCTTATAGGACATTTTACTTATTGTTCACACAGAACTTATACCTATATGAAGCCATTTAAGTATGAAAAAGGATTTATCTTAGTTTTGTTCAGCCATAATTCTTTAGGAATTTGGGAATTGCCATCCTAGATCAAAACTGCTTTCTCTCTAACTTAGACACTGCCACAGATAGAGGTCTGTTACTAGATACTACCTACGAAATTGGGAACGTCAAAGAAGCAGAAAGTTGTGAAATCAGCTTTTAATGGGTTGGATTTCTGGCCAACATTGTTGACAGTTTTATTTATGCTCTGAGATCCTGCTGAGGTTATTGTTGGCAAAAATGCTTTTCTTGTCCTTGTCCTAATCCATGTGGTCAGGACCCTGAATTTAGCTCTGTTTTGTTTAGTGACAGTTACTGTGAAACTGTGTCTGTTGGACAATCCATCTCCAAAGCAATGTAGTGCTGTGGGGGAAGAGTCATCCCTAAGGAATCAATATTTCCACTTGAGCAAGGGCTGCCGTTTTTCAAAGACAGCTAATAATTGCAGCAACAGCTCCAACTTCGTGCAGCATGTCAGCGTGTGGGATACTCTGACAAAAATTTAGGGTGACGTAGTTCAGTACGGTTCCAGAATTCAGGTTCTTTCTCTGCAAAGCTCTTTGTGACATGTAGAACTATGTGTATTGTGTCCTTATTTTCAGACACGTCACTCCTTAATAGGCTAGGATTAGACTTGTTTAACATAAATTGAGATTCTGCTCTACCTGATCTTGCGTCAATGGATGCTTTCCATGTCATCTCAAAAAGCTTTGTCTGCAACTATTGGAACTTGTATATTTTTTTACTTTACCATTGCTAACTCTCTTTAAAAAAGCATATTAATAAAAGGAATATCAGTGAAGATAAATTGTAATAACTACACTAAAATAGACTTTAGTTCACTTTCTAGATAATTCTCGTAAGTCATTTTGCAGGTGGAAAATAAGTGAGAATTTTACGGCCAAGTACAACTGCAAATACACATAACAATTAAAGGAAGGAAACATATAGGATTTTTTTGTAATGATTGAGGGTTTTTTTGGCATGCATATACACTGGCCACCCATGGTGTCTGCTCAGAAGAGATGAGCAGCACCTGCTAGTGCCTTCAGACAGTGGGCGCGTGGGTGGGTTACTGTGGCTCATAGTAAGGATGAGGCTCTTGCTATTTTTTTTTTTTTTTTTTAAAGTTCTTGTGATATCATGGGAATTTTTTCTTTTACCTATTTGTTGTCCTAACAAATATAGCTGTAGTGTTGAAAGTCTCGTGGGTTCCTTTCCATTTACAGGTGTATACCTTGCACTATAAATCTCAATTTTATTCTTGTCAAGTAGGTTTTCTATGGTTTTGAAAAGTGACTTCCACAAATTCATTTGTATCAATCCTAATGTATGCAAAGGGGGAAAATAATGGATAAATATAAAACATTTATAAATATAAAATATATAAATAATGGATAAATCCTTCATCTTTGTCATGGGGATGTTATGAGAATGTATATGAAAGCTGTGTGATTAAATTCATATTAAATAATGTCTTCTCATTAGCAATAACTGTCCCAATCTCTACCTTGTTTAAGTTAAGGTACAGTTAAGGTCAATAGTAGAGCTGCTTCTGCCACTTCTTGATACGGAAAAACTACATACGATAAAAGAAAGGAAGATGACGTACTTTATCTTTATTTATTTCATTTATTATGCTTATGCAACATATCTGCTCATAGCTGTTTGGACATTCCATTCATGCATTGTTAATTAGGCAGTGACAAGTCTATGCTAGTGAATTCCCTTACCCCAGAGCAAATTCAAGTACTGAGGAAGTTTAGAAAAATGAATGCCTGTATGCTCCCTCCTCCAGACTGCTTTAAAAAGAGATTCTTCTTTTAGCCATGATTAAAAATTCCCTAGTATTTTTCTCTGTGTATTTTGAATGAATGTATGTGTTGGCAGCCAGGGAGCAGTTGGAGGAGGGTAGATGCAAAGGCTTCCTTAGCTAAGAGCATAATCCAAAAAACTGCTTCTGAAATTGACACTTGAGATGATAGTACTAGCTCGTGTTCCCTTCTTTAGTGTGTCTGTGCATATGAATTTATTTACAAAGTGCTGATATTTAAGATTTCACACAAAAAATTTCCATGGCTATTGTATGAAATAAAATAAAGGATGATTCTTGTTCTCTCTATCAACAAAAAAAAATCCTTTTTCAAAAACTAAAGGAAAATCGCAAATTTTATCATGGCTGTAAGTTGTAATTATGTTTTTAATTGGTTACTATAATGGAGTGTCCTTAACCAAACCCATTTAGACAAGAAAAGGATATGCTGTGGACTGCAGACCATGCAGCGAGGAATTAAAAAGCTGGTAGCTCTGAGAATCAGGAATCACATCATGCTTCTCCTGTAGAGGAGTCATCTTCACACTGACCAGCTAGAACTGGAGATCGGATGTTTAATGGTAGGATGGTGTTTACGTGTGATGGCCTGTGCTTGTGCTATTACTACTTTATTAGGAGATGTGGTCCCTGGCTGTTTTTTTTCTTTACTTGAAAAACATCTTATGATCTTGCAAAGTGGAAGTCCTTTTCTTTAAGAGGTGTTTATCGGGGCCTGTTTCAAAAGGAAAACCAGCTTTGTCTGCTCAGCAGGATGGATACCTGACAAACAGCTTCTTGCCCAAGGGAAGCTGCGGGGGGGTGTACTCTCTGTGTCAAATAGGCTGTGGTTTTGCATTTTCATCTCTCAATATGTATCTCTCTCACTGTTTCTGGTACATGGCACTGTACCTCATATGATTTCTCTGTGAAAACTATTAGAAACTGTTGGGTGTATTTCCTCATACTAAATATACTTGCCAACAATTCATCCCAGTTGTCCTACACTGAGTTGCCTTTTACAACAGTTGTAAGACCTAAAATAAGCTATAAGCTCTGTTTTATAATTAATCGAGTCTATCAAGGTAGGTTAATATATAGTGATGAGATTTGGAGTATGGCTGCATCGCGATACAGTTCTTGAATTGTGAACAGATGGTGTATTTTGTTTCCTATTTATAGGAAATTAACATGTTATTTATATTAAAATTTTTAAAGTGAAATACTGAAATTTCAGTGTTTGTACAAGGACATTGTGAGAATGAATTTGATAGCATAGTCTTCGTGTTACTGCAAAATACTCCCTTTACCTGAGAGAGAATCACTTGTAACTCTTCATTTGGGAAGCATGAGGTGCCCTTAAAGTCCATGTGTAGTGGAGAGCTGGATGTTCACTCACCTATACCACTGTCCCCAGTACCATGGGTAAAGCTAGGTGAGAAACCTTTTTCGCTGAAGTTTGGGATCTAAGATGTTCTTCAGTGGGATGAAATTTGTTTTTTTTAAACTGAAAATAGACTGAGGATATCTCTTAGACACTGATCGTAAAAGCATTTTATACACCTTTTTATAAAAATGATCAGCTCTGTAGGGCTGTGAGTGGGATATTTCTTTGTTCCTGATATGGAGAGACATAGAGCAAGGAGGCCAAGGACTTAAATCTGGATATCCTGTATATGATTAAGTGCTGTGATTGTGTCTTTCTGCGGTTATTTTTTGTCTGCTAGCGCCGAACACTAAAATAGTCGTAGTTCCTCTGTCCCTGAGAAGGAAGTCTGGCTTGAGTCTGAGGGTAAGAGTGAAGTAGGAACAACTACACTCTCATAAAAGTTCCCATTGGGATGACTTTACATAGTCTAACAAAAAAAACTTAGAAAAAATTTTGATTAACCCTAGTAGGGAGCTGCTGGATGGCTGCTATGTTTTGCTGTAGAGACGACTGTATTTCTCTGCTAAGGGAACTGCTTTTTATTCTGTGTGCTATATATATATCTCTTTCAGATTATTTAGTTACCTTTTGTGCTGTTTTGTGAATGATTTCATAGTTTATTTAGGTTTTAACTGTTTTAACAAGCTAATTTTGTGACTGAGAAAAGAAGCAGTTAAATTGGGGCTTTTATAATATTGACAAGAAAAGCACTTGTATGTTTTATGATTTAGTTTATGGAAGTGAAGAACACTGGGGGGACATAAGCTAGTATTTCGGACTACAGTAAAATAAAAAGACGTTACTTACTATGATTGGAGGATTGAAATAAGAACACTGCTTAAATTAAGCTGCAGCTATAAAGGGAGTTGGTCTTGGGCTAAACGGCATTGTTTGTTAGATATCTATTTTCAGCATACAGACAGTTACAAATGATGGTAAAAGGGGAGCCAAGATTTCAGAAGAATGAGAACAGAATATGAATTGTAGTTATGAATGGTCCCTTGTTTTTGAAGCTGGCAGTAGCTTGCTGGTGTCTGACATCCCATCTGTAACAGAACAATTTATTTATTTCTAAAGATCACATTTCTCCCAGTAAATAAAGGAGAATGCATTGTTTAAGGTAAGGATCAATTATTTTGTGTGACAATTCAGACAAGCTGTGTAACAAAGAGTAACAAGAAAATTCCCATTGCAAAAATGCAGTTACGGTGTCACGTGTCACTCCTAATTATGTGTTTTTTCTTCTAGCCAAGTGTATTTGAGTGTTAGGAACAACAGGAAATAGAAAGAAAATAAATAGATTAATTAAAAACTTATTTCTGTTTTTAGCATCTACAAAGAAAACACAGTTTACATAGATGTAATTATATCTTATTTTGCTTTGAAGTAATCCAGTAAAATCTTTGCTAGATGTTTATAATGTGTTAAATGATCAAATGTGATTCACTGTTATAGATTTCTGAGAGGTTGACTTAGTCCTTTTGCTAGTATCTGATGTTTTCTTTCTGAATAATAAGTTATAGTTGTTTTCTTCTATTCACTCAGCTGCTCTGTGAGGTGACTTTACTGCTGGACATAGCTGTGTGTGGGGACAAGGCCCAAAAAAGCAATTGATGATGAGATAAAGGGCTTCCAAGGGATGGCAGCAAAACTTTATCTTTCGTCTGGGGTAATTAGTATTGTTTGCCTAAAAGACAAACAAATTGTAAAGGAATTTGTACTGGTTTTTGGGTATTCTTGCAATGAATATTTGTGTAAGCTAAGTTCTGAAATTTTAATTCCAAACAGTGAGCTAACATATGAGGAGAGGTGTGAATTATTTTTTTCTTTGCTTCTTTTGCCTTTTTAGCACTTGTATCTAGCGTTAACTGGCCAGGATAAATTGCTGTCAAATAACTGAGGGGTTTTTTGGTTTTGGGTTTTTTAATTCCACTTCACTGATCCCTGTAAATATTCACTAACCATGCCTAAAGCCTCTGTAATTATTCTACTCTAGAGTTTACAGAGAGATTAACTTTTTTATACATTGTTGTAATTCTTTTATCTTGTGCATGAGCATGGGTAAAAACTTGTTTGCATTATAAGTTAAATAAAGTGTCTGAATTTTTGAATGAAACATTTATTATGTGCTGCTTGCTTTTGCTGTGGAGAGGAACTGAAACTATGCCTAGCAATCTGAGGAAAACATACTTGATAAACATTTTTGGGGGATAAACCCTCTAACCCCCTCTATAGATTTTCTTTTTTCTTCCTCATTGATCTAATCTTTCCAGGAAATGCGACCTTGTCATAGTTTCGTTAAAATGAATACAGGAGGTGATTTAGTCTGTCAAAGAAGGGTTGTTGCAGGAATACATCTCATTGTTAAATAGTCTGTTGTTGAGCTCAATAACTTTGGTTAGGTGAAAGCATGATAGTTCCTGAAAAATCTTTTGTTATGCTGGTACAGGTTTCTCCAAGGGCTGGAAGAAGGATGTGTGTGCTCCTGTGCCATGGGGATGCCCACACTGATGGGCAATTTCCCGGCCTCTGTGTTTCCCAGTTCTGTATGTCGCAGGGAGAGACAAAGGGAAATCCAGGCGCTGACGCAAAATGCCCTGGGAGCAGTGAATTGGTTCAGTGTAATGTGTCCAGAGGATCTTAGAAGTCTCTTGTACTGCAAAGGAAGGTGGAAGTAAAATTAACTTTGGATGGGATTGCGCTTTCCCACTTGCATATCTGATGGTGACTCACTCATGTTTGCACATGAAGAATGATTGCCAGCCAAATGCTTAAGAACACTCTTCATGTTGGAAGAAATTCCTTCCTGACTTCCATGTAGACTGGCTGAAGCTCCAAATCATGAAGTTTGGTTATGGCAGTTGTCTTCGGCTAATGTTGGGGCCAAGGCAGGGCTTCCTTTCCCCTCCATGGCTAACGAAAGGAAGCCATGAGAAGGACTCTGAGGCTGATGGACTGAAAGGTCCCAAGAAAACACCATCGTTGCCCAGCTCAAGCCAGTGTCCATTGAGGTGGTAGAATTTCTGGTAGAAGCTGTGTTAAAAGGGTATTGTAAAACAGGATTTCAGAGAGTCTAATTAGTGAGTCTTTATGTAAGAATTACTGTTCTCGTGAGTTTGCTTGAATTCCACAGGTATACTTTTTTTGAGCTATAACAGGACCGTAGTACGTTAGGGCAAAGAAGAGCAAGATGCATTAAAACAATAATTGAAACAAATGCTAAGAAAGGGGGTGCTATAAAATTCCCTCTCTGTTAGCTGCTGGGATAATGGATTTGTCAAACTTTGCATATATTAAACTTTGCTTACAAATCAGTCTATCTGTAGAGTGCGCTGTAGGAGCAAGGGGTAAAACCAGAAATGAGTAGGTGAGAAGCCAGCTGAAATCCAAAATAATTCCGATATTGTCCTGGATTTACAGGACATAACCATTTCTTCTAGTTTATAAGTTTTTCTGTAGTAAAAGATGCTGTAAGTTGCTGTAAAAGTTGATTTCTAGATTGTTTCCTTGTTCAGAATACATTGAGGAGAAAACAAAAATAACTTAGATTTCACTATTTGTAAGTGTGTGAACAGGTTGCACACAATGCTCTGGGAGTGTTACATGGAGTTATTGTAGAGAAAAAGGAATCTGTGGCAGTGTGTCCAAAAAGGCAAATCGATCCCCAAAGCCGCGTGCATCTTCTGAGCCCCACCTGGGCCGGTGCCACGGAAGGAGCCTGAGCGTATGAACACCTCCGATGCTGATACGAAGTCAGATGCTTTTAGGTGTTCAAAGTGCTGCTTTTGGGAGGGCCAGCAAGTGCTTCAGTTTTGACATTGCTAGATAAAGAGTTGTTCAGCCTGGACTAATGACCCAAAATTTAGGCATCCCTTTGCCTAAGTCATCTGAAGGTTTGGTCTAGGAAATATGTACAGCTGCTGGCAAGGTAGAGAACGAAACATGGTCCAAAAATGAAGTCAAATCCCTTGCTGCTTCATATCCAAAATGTATCAGCCTGGTAGAAAGATGTTGCTAGACGTGATCCAAGACTTGGGGTACTTAAACTTTTGCTCTGGATTGGTTTCAGCTCTTTCTAGTATGGTGTACAGTTTATGTACCCAAACTGTGTGTTTTCTTTCTGTAGAAGTGGCATGTCACACTCCCTGTTTTACACCTCCAAGGTCTCCTTCTGCCACTTTCTGCTTCACGGGACTCCTAGTTACTCTTCAAGTGCTTTTAGTCCAAGGTATTATCAGATGATACAGCAGTTTCATGTTGCTAATTAGAATTAAACAGACTGTATTAGAAAAATGCATATTCCTCAAACCATTAAACAGTAATTGCTTCAATGTAAAAAGTAATTATTTGGAAAACTGGTTATTAATAGATGATATCTGCTAGAAAAAAAGGTGAAGAAAAAAAGAACAAGCCAGACTGCTCTCACTGGTGGAAATTTCCTTAAAAATGGTTATGTTCTCACAAATATATCAACTACGTGGTCAAAACTACATTTCCTAGAAAATTTTCTTTTTCCTTTTTTCTTCCCATGACACTTGCATCCTATGGTTAGCCAACATGCTCCATCCCTGCACTGCCAGAGCTGGATACTTCATTTTCCCAATGACTTTGTAGTCCTTCTGCTGTTTGATTTCTGGTTTACTAAAGCTCTCTGGTTTTCCCGTTCCCTGTGTAGACTGTCCATTTGGCAGCATGTTGTAGGTGAGTTCAGCAGTTCGTATGCACAGTAGCTGAGGCTGAGCTCGGCTACGCAGACATCATGAGCACCTATCTCTACCAACAGACATGTCAGACAGCAAGGTAGCTTTTGTGGTTTGACTGCTATACCACGTATTAGGTGCCTGGTGGCAATTATACTAATTCAGACTGCTAACCTTGGTAGTATTAAGTGTGAAGTTTATTAGTATTCCTTTAACACTGATGGAAAGCTGATCCCCTTTAATATGGATAGATGTTTTTCTGGTAGATAGGGATCTATCATGTATTTCTGCAGTTTTCCAAATCATGGCTGTACATACTTTCCTTACAGCATCTCCTTTTAAGGACTTCACTTGCTGCACATCAGCAACATCTCTTGGTGAAATTTTAATGGCAGAATCTACTAATACAGTGCTGAGGTGGAAAAGACCTGCTTGTCCAGGAACCAGGCTCAGTCTACGTTTCTGTCCATGGCAGGCAATACCAGTGTCACCAGCATGCTGAGTATGAAGGCAGTTAAAGTAAATGGTTACAGAATGCTGATTTTATGTAGCAGCCTTTCTGATTATACCATAACCAGCACTAAAAAGCATCTTGTGGAATTACAAAGGAATGCAGGTCTTGCTGGTGTTGCTGCCGCTACTCTTTGGGCAGCCCAGTTCATGTCTCATGTTTTTATTTTAGACTTTCTTTTTTTTTTTTGCAACGTGATTCTTTTAATTTTTAGCTAACTTTAAGCTTAATTTTTAGCATTGTGAGTAGTTTGTAAGGTTTAATATTTTTGATATTTGTAAATCTTTCCTAACATCCACAGATCTGGGCTTTATTTCAGGAAGTAAAATGCTTTAGTATTCAGCATGCTGTTGTTAGCAGTATCTCTCTGAAACTTGAGCAGGCAGATTCATTGTTCTTTTGACTTCAATTTTGGGTTTGTTTTTTATCCAGAAGAATAATATCTGTTATGCATGCTTGACAACATAATTAGTATGTAATGTGTGTATTTATGAAATACTAAAGAGGCATTTTTACTTATTTCTTTGTTGTTTATTTGCAGGGAGAGCGTGTTAATTCATGTGGTTTTGCTTTTGTTTCCATCACTGGAAACACTTTTTGCATGAATGTGTACTGTTGGGGTTTTTTTGTAACTGTTTTCCACAGAGACTTGTAATGGTGACATTGTGATCATGCTTTGGATACATGCATGAGCTGTGTGTAATTAGCAGCATGCCTGTACCGCAGGGACCTGGGTTTCCTGCAGCGCCAGTTTAGCGCAACTGCAAGTGGAAGGGGAATAAAAGTCCTTGGCTCCGATCTGCTTCTCATGGGACGAAGTGCTCACCCATGTGTTTTTGCACACAGAGTTTTGCTTTAGACTTTTCTTTCCCCCAGCAAAATAGATACTTTCTACCTGCGTGACCGTATGAGGAGCTGATTTATGGATGCCAGTGGTGTGCTGGCAAATGTCACGCTGTGACTTGGAAGTGTCGATGAAGGGCAGTGTCTGCAGGAGCACTTGCTCTTAAAGCCAGCCTTCCTTTTATGGGGTCCCTCCTGCGCTGCCCAGCCACTCTGCACATCTCACCCCTCTCCCTGTGCAGGTGCCAGTAGAGGTGTCATTTGGGGAACGCAGAAGAGAGATGTGTACCAGAGCCGCGTACCAAAGCAGAAGAATATTTAACTTCAGTTTTCTCTCCTGATACTGAAGAGGTCGTGGTCACAAGTGGGAGACGTGAGCAGGTAGAAAACACCGTGTTGCTTTCTAGCTGTAGGAATACAGTCTAATCAGTGCTAAAAAGCTGGGAGAAACTAGAGGCTATCCAGTGCCGACTGAGTATCTTAAAACCTTTTTGCAAGCTCCTGCTGATATGAAACAACCGTCATTTTCCAAAGGTTCACAAGTTGGCCAAATTGGGGAACTTTTGCAGGCACAAGCGTTTCCTAGCACAAGGTTCACCTTCCTGACAAACACCAAGCCTCTGCTACGAAATTTCACCTGAAATAAAAAGTAAACAGCTCGAGAGCCCATTCATCGTGGAGCACAGTCAGCATGGTATGTTAGGCCCCAAATGGTTAGTTTTACAAAAGTAATGGTAACTTTAAAAATTCAGTTATTTCCTGGTATCTGCACACTTCAGTTTCTTATTTCTATCTAGTGCCTTGTACGCTTACGTAAGGAGCTGGGCAGATTTTAACTCTGTAGAAATAAGGATCTGAAAAGGCAAGCGTATCTCATCTGAGAAATCTCTGGAATGTATCAAGGTTAAATAATAAGCACTCAGATTGCTATGCCTGGCTGTTTGCTTTGATTAGTAACCTTTGTAAGTCATCAAATTTTATAATACCTAAAAATATTCTGAGATACACAAAACTTTTCAGTAAAAAATATAGAAAAGTTTACTATTTCAAGATACTCAAGAATTTGTAGAAAGTTGAAGTATTCAGGGAATTCAGTTTGAAGGAAGTGGGTCTGTGCAGTCCCAAGTGTCTTGTTCCAATCCAAAATACATGAGTAAAAAAGATAAATGTTTTAAAACTGCACATTGGAATAAGAACAAGCAGCTTCTGCCAGTCTGCTTTAGGTTCAATTGTATTAAATTTTTTTTTCACTAAATAATAATTAGGTATTTTCCATCTGAAGCATTGTACCCTTATTTTCTTCACCGGTCAGTGTAAGGTGGTGATATGGTAAAAGTGACTAAAAATGTTTATCATTCAGAAAAAAAAGAAAATTTGGCATTCAGTGAATATACAAGATAAATTACATCCTAGAAGTCCCTCCCGCTCCTCCCTCCCAAAAAAAAAAAAAAAAATTAATGTGTTGGAAGAAAAGGGACTGTTAGAAGGAGAAAGGAAAAATAGTTTTCCCTTCTGAGAACATGCATATTTACCACATCCTGGAGACTTTAGAAAATTCTTTGTCATGGAATATTTCAAATATAATAGATGCATTTCCCCTTTTTGTTCCATAGTTCCCTGCTAACTTTAATTTAAAAAAAAAAAAAAAAAAAAAGGACTACAACTGATTGCAAGTATGACATTCCTAATTATACAGAAGCCTTGCTTCCGTTTCTAAAGATATTTTTCAAACCTTAAAACATAACATAAAATATTCATCTTTCTTGATGGCCGCATGCCTATTTATGTCCAGGGAGTCCAGGTTTGTTGTTACCGTGCTCCAGACTGCTGAGCTGGGGATTCTGTTTCTTTCTTCCTTTATCATGGTTTTCCATGGAAGAAACTCAGTTGACTTCTTCAGGATCGTCTCTGATTTACATGATTGCAAGGGAGGACAGAGTTTTGGGGAGCTTTTTTTCCTGTGTGTTTACACTGTAATTCAAAGTACACTTGACAGTAAGTGCAGAGCTATTTTGTCTTATTTCTGTATCTCTAAAATAAACTTGAATAAAACTGTTAATGAAGCTTCACTAGCTTAATCTCAGCTTTAAAATTAATGTCTTAAACTTGTAACTCTTTAGCTGTATTCCATTGAACTGTAAATAGTTTAAGGAAAATGAATGGGAAAGCAGATGGTGCCAAGAATACTTTGCAATTGGCAGAGCAACCAAAAATTGTTTAAATTTGCTTATGTCCCAGCAGATATCTGTAAACACAGCCTAAGTTAGATTGTTTTTGAAGTAAGCTTAAGAAAAAGTCATTTCACCGAATAACATACCACAGAAAAAGGTCATAAATCTGTGTGTTGTGCTAGCAGTTATCGAGAGTATATATTCCTTTTTCTAATCCTAAATTCGCACTATCACACTTAATTCAACTTGAAGGCAATTTTTCCATTATATCAGATTTATTTCTTTTTCATGCTTTAAAACTCCAAATAGAAATTTTTAGAAACGCAAGAATTTCCCTGAAGCATTTGCAAAGCAAATGCTGCAGAATGGTATTGGCAAAAGATGAAAAAGTTTAATCAGTTATTGTATTCTCATTGCTCCGGTTGGCACGCGTAAAATTAAGGGTGTGAGTAGTGGTGAAAGGGCAAATTGGATTTTTAGTAACTAATTTAATTATTTGAAGTAATTCCAGGCAGACTCTGTAATGCTAAGCAGTCTGTGATTATTACTTTGGCAAAAAATAAACCCAGTGCATTTTAAAATAATGTCAAAAAAAAAAAAAAGTAGTTGTCCTTTATATGATTTTGGGAAGTGGGGGTGTGCCTTTGGAAATCCTCCCTCACCCCCACAGTTTTTCTCTGCAAGCAGAATTGCCTGGAAATGCACTTTTTGGTTTGATCCTTTTGATTTACAATTAAAGGGTTGGAAGAACTGGGGCCTTCTTCATGGACATAAGATTTTGCAAGATCTGTGATGGTTTTTTGTAGCCAGATTCAGCCCAAGAGTAAATATGCTGTGTGTCTTCCTAATTTATTGTAGCACTTCCCGAGAGCGCTTGTGTGTGTGTGTGTTGTTTTGACATAACACAAACAACTGTAGAAAAAGTATATATTTTCAAAACTGTAGTTATTCAAGATGTCTTTTTTTGTATGACATAATCTGTATTTATCTGCAGTGCTGAGCAGCTCTTCAGTTGAAGCAAAAAGCCCCCCCATCTTCGTTTTTGTTATTAAAATACTTTTTCCATCAAATGAAATTGTATGCTGTTGAGATTGAAAGCTTAAAGGAGAATATTTTTAAGTATGAGACTGAAGGGATCAGTAAATTTAAAGGGTTAAAGTTTATATACCTGCAGAATTAAGCAAATGCAGAAGTGATGCAGAGCTGAAACACAGTTTTAAAACTTTCTGAAGTGAAGGATATTTGTCTCCAGTCTGGTCTTTCTAAAGGACACGTAATCTGAGAAAGGAATTTCTCTCTTTTTTTTTGTTTGTTTTGTCATCTTAACCCACTGTCCCATCAGTGATGCGATGTAGGGGATCTTTCCAGGCTGTAGTGCCCAGTTACAGGGTTCTGTGCCATGTTTATTTCTGATGGAAAGTAAATGTTTCTGAATAGAAACAGAGCAGCATTAACATCCATAACAGGAAAAAATGAGGTGGCACCTTCAATTTTTTTTACATGAGTTGAGAAAATCAATTCCTATGTTAGGATTTCTTCTCACAATCATAAAATATGGGTTGGTTGCTTTTTTAGGGGAAATGGGGAGGCGTGTTGAAGGGGAATTGTGCATCGGTTGACCAGCTTTTGCTCCTGGGTCCTGAGTCATTCCTTTTGCTTTTAGTGTCTCAAATTACCTTTTTTTTGCCAGTGGCAGGTCTTGTCTGTCTCTGACAAATGGCACTGTGCTGGACTTGAATGCCTGAAGAATTGCATCAGTGTAAAGTGCTGGAGTAGAGAGTTATCAGGCATCTGATACCTAAGTTACTTTATATGCCCCAAGGAAGCATCTGGATCCAGAAGCTCCCTAACCTAGCAGCCACAAAACCTCAGAGGTGCCTGCTGCTCCCACGATGTTTCCCTGCGTGGCTCAGACATTTAGTAAGCATACATGCTTTTTCTTTTGCTGATGTCTGGATGTGACCTCCAGTGGGCAGGTGGGCTCATGGCTCTCAGCTGAGCCTTGCTCCAGCAACACCCCAGTTTCCTGAGTGGCTTAATCCTGCAGAAATGACCAGCTTATTACAGTAACCTCATCTTCCCTCTCCTCCCACCGTTCGAAGTGCAGAGAGTGCTCCTTTAGGTTATTTGAAGTGGTTGCTGCTGTCGTTCACCTATACAGTACAGCGAGAGGAGTGGTGGGTAGCAGTGCATATACACAAAAAGTTGTAGTTTTGTGGCTGTTACCTGCTTGTGACTGCCATCTACTTATCTCCCTAGCCTGCGTCACTAACTAACATTTCACACACTGGTAGTCACAAAAAACACTCTACTTAGTATTTCACAGGTTTGTGTTTTCCAAATTTGAAGTACACAGATATACTGAAAATGTAAAAAACTGAAAAAACAGAAATAAAACAACACACCACCCGCCTTTTCCTTCTTTTCCCCATTACTGTCAAGCAGCAAGCAGTACAAAGTCTAGTCAGGCAGATGCTGAATCGGGAAGAATGCTTTGGTTGTCGTGAATCACGTGGAAGAGTTCTGCAGGATTTTTGCATCTTTCAAGAAAAAAAAAATATTGCTAATGGATACAAGCAAAAATGAAAAGCCTTAATCCAAAGGCTGACTTCTTACAGAAGGATTTTTAAAAAAGCTTCAAAATTAAACTAAACTTCCTGCTGCCTCAGCCGTAAACCGTGACAATAAAGGCAGGATAACTCCTTTTCTGTTCCTTGCTATTTTTGCAATTAGTTCACTTTTTCTCCTACAGAGAGGCTGCATGAAAGATTTTGTTATTTGTGGCTGTGATAAAATATGCTGGCTCAGCCTGCCTGAAGAAACAGAAGCCTT
>NW_009220266.1:2587-7488 GCF_000690835.1 Fulmarus glacialis | reverse complement strand
TGCTGATTACCATGACAATCTAAGCAGTCTAGAGCTGTGGTTTGTGTGGGTTTTATCATAAAGATACAAAACGTGTCCTGGATGGTAGAAGAGCTGATAGTATCGTCATGACTCAGGAGATCCAATTGTCCTTGCAAGACTTTGTTTTTCATATCGTTACCTGAAAAGGGGCGGGGGGAACCCTATCAACTTTGTGTATATTTTTATAACATATTTGTGTATTTACATATTTATCTATTTTAGTATATATTTTTATGCGTTATAGTTATGTGATTTTTTTATAACATTTTTAATACGTTGTTGAACACCTGTGTAAAAGTTAGATATTGATCATGGGTTTGAGGAAGAGCTTGGGAGGAAGGTCAGCTGGACCAAAAAATCTCCACAGATGACATTTCTGCTTCAAGGGGATTTCTGATAAGAGTTTCTCCTCCAGAAGGTGGGAGAGCAGCTAAGGCAGGTCGAGGGAGGGAGGGATGAAGCCCTTCTGTTTTGGGGAGCTGCAGTGAAGGCTTCTGGAACAGGGAGGAGGCTGGGAGGTTTGGGTGTCCCTCCCTGCTGCTGCTCTGCCTATCCCTCCTCTGTGCAGTGTCTCTGACAGAAGCTTTGGATGCTGTGGGCAGGCTTCTTGCGATGCGAACGCACAGCAAAACCAGTGGTAGATAAGGCAGTGAGGGGTTTAAATCTTTGTGGGTTCTCGAGACTCCTGCGGGTAAGAAAAATAGCATGGAGGGAAACTGCCCGGCACTTCTTTCTGCTCCCCTCCCCAGCCCTGTGTACGGTGCCAGATCTGTGCTGCAGGTCTTCACAAGCAAAGACAAAAATACCTGCCACTTCCTAGCCATATTGTAATTATTTCGGTGTAATTATTTTGGCCATTACTTCTTCAAAGGTAAGAACTGAAAAGTCAATCCCCCCACCTCTACCAAAGTGCAGTGTGTGTGTAATAGGGTTAATAGCATGTTGCATAAGGTCGTTGGTTTAAAACTATCTCAGATTGGAGTAGGAAAACCAACCTGCTGGTCTCTTGTAATGTGTGAAGAAGGTTAGCATCACTGGCTTTTTAACACTGTTAAGAAAGAATAGACTTAGAAGTTTCAGTTAGAAAGGAAAAATTACTTGAAGTTATAAAATCCGCAAATCCCTGTACAAATAAATTAATCTGTGAGCTTTTATTGTTTAAAGAATGGGCTGTTTAAGTGTTTTCCTAAAAATGTTTTGGTTTTGGTTCATTATAACAAAAGCAAGGGTATTTGCATTATCAGTTCTTAATTGCTTTCCAAGTAATTTCATTATTTACACTAAAGGATTTATTGAAAACTACATGAGGTTATCAACATATCAAGGAGCTTTTGTTCTGTTCCAGTAACCTAAAAATCTAAGGGTTCATTGCATAAGCTTCATTCATAACGTGGAACATTTACTGGTCCCATGAAATCATTATTAAGAGCAAACAACCAAAAGCGTGTCTTTCTGCACAGTTCTAGAGCATGAACCAAAAGCCACAGGTACGAATGATGAAGAAGAGGACGAGGGAGAACAGTTTGACTTTGACAGTGGAGATGAGATACCAGAAGCAGACAGGCAAGCCCTTGTGCCACCTCCTTCTGATCCTGGAAATAGCATAGACCGCCAAGAGGATAATGCCATAGGTAAGTCAGCCCATCAGGTTGTGCCTCCGCAAGACTAAATAGTCAAGACTGATTATAGGATGCCTTTTCTTGACAATGCAGTAAAAATACTTGTGAAAAGATATTTCCGTGGAAATAAAATAGAAGTGTTTTGAATGTTCCTGCTGGTTACACTCATGGTAGATTTGACAAGGCAAGTGACCATCATGTATAATTCCTGTGAGGTTTCCCATCCAAGTGTGACACTCAAGCCAATGGATTGGTCTTAGTCACAGTGCCATGCTACAGGAAAACTTTATGCCCTTGAAGCTTTAGTGGTATGTAGATGGCTTGAGATAAGCTGCTTCCACAGCTAAGCTTGGTGGTTGCTGATCTTATCTGACGTGCATAGAAATAAATGGAGTCTGAATATATGAATTTTGTTCATAAAAAGAAGATTTATTCTATTAAACATTAAAACATTTGTTACAACACATGCAGATGTTCCCAGTGCTGAGGTGTAGTCTGGAAATCACTGGATTCTGCTCAAATGGACAACAGCTGATTTTGCTGACTTTGATCCAATTTCCTTCTGTAAGCGGAGTCATTGTGCTCATGGCAATTAAAGATAGATGACTCTTCACGTGACTATGGAGTTTGACAACCTGCAACTTAAACACTATCTTTCCCTCAAAATCTGTTGCTCGCTCACCCTTTTGTGAAGTTGTACTTTCAGCTCAAAAACTTTTAATTGCTTGGGATGCAAGTTCTGCAGCTCGCTTCAGAGGGGCCTTTGGTTCTGCTGTACCTCAGCTTGTCTCAAGAAATACCAGGAACTTTGTGTAACAGAAAATAATTTATTTTCAAAGAGGAAAACTTGGGAAGTTATTTTCTTTCCCCTTTTCTTAACAGACCATTTTCAGGACTATTCTTTCAGGAGTGTCCCTCCAATGAACTTTTTCTCTCCTCCTAGCTATTCCTAAAATCTTTCTTGTATTTGTGTTTATAAGATCCAAATTCATCTAGAATCCGGATTTTAACTTTCAGGGTTTAAGGCTGTTCTCAGCCATGTGCTTATGACAAGCAAAAGATGACCCTGGGTGCTAGTCAGAAATCCTCCTATTCAGGATTTAGAATCCAGTTATTGTTTTTCCATAGGCATCCTTGTAACCCAGCTTGTTTTGCTGCTGTTGCATTCCTCATCTGTAAAATGGGGAGGATAGCACTACTGTGTGGGAATTTTTTGAGTCATAGATTGTAAGCAACTTGTGTAGTAAGGATCGTATCAGTGTTTAGGATATTTGCAAAGAGCAATATTAAGCAGCTTGAACAGGTATGAAAAATAAAACTTTATTTTTTTGTTTAATTTTTCAACTAAAGGGGCTGATAATTTAGAAAACAGTGAGAAGCTACGAATATCAGAACCTGCTGCGGAAGGCACTCCAGCCAAAGTAAATCCTTACTCAGTCATAAGTATTTCACCAATCCAAGACAAGGATCCATCCTCATCACCAGAACCAAGTCCTCAAGATGAATGTGCAAGTCCAATCTTGTCTGGTGGATATTCTGTTCCTGTTCCCTGTGGCTATGCTGTGCCATCTAATTTACCTTTGATACTGCCAGCATACTCCAGTCCTGTCATAATACGCAGTGTTTCTGTAGATGAAGAAGGTACTGTATTTACGCACCTCATTTTATTTGAAGGAGAATCTGTGTTTAACTTCAGGAACCTGTGCTGTTTTGTAAATGCTTGTGTAGCACTCAGCCTGGACGTCTGTGGGAGATTTTGTATCAAAATAGAAAAAGAACTCTATCCTGCAATATGAATGAACATTTCGTGTCAGACTTGGAAGAAGAATGTCAGTTTATTTAAAAAAACAAAACAAAACAAAAAAAGTTCCTACGGGACTTTGCTTGCTGTACTAGGATTGAGATACCTGAGTAAAGATGCATAAGAAAAAACAAATACATGTAGGTCGGTTCTTTCTCAACCCTCCTTTAAGTTGGTGATGCTTGACCTTTGTTTTGCTGGCACCGCATTACAACATATAGTACAAGGGAGGACTCCTGTCTTATCTTGCTATTAAGAATGATTAATGCTAATTCCCTTTCAATGTCATGAAATAATTTCCAGAGCCATAGGTTCAAGCCAGATTGTTTCTTCTCATACCTTATCATGCTTTATCTATGTCCTGGCAGAGTTCTTGTCCCTTTTACCTTTTCTATATGCAGTTCTGTTTGTTTGTTTATTTTCCAATCCTTGTGGATTTAGAGTTGCTGTGGGATGTTTTCCTTGATGATTTGATGAATTCTGTTTGTCCTTTAGTACAATTTTAAGACAGAAGAGGAAACTTGAAAGGGAAATAACTATGGATTATTACAGAAACAGGAACAATCCCTCATTTTGTAACTAGAATTGGCAAAGCTGACAGCTTAATGTCAAGAGAGCAGGAGGAACAGAAAGCTCCCCATATCCTGCCTTTTTTTTTCTTTCTTGTATTGTGAATATACTATATATATACTATAATTGCTAGGCAGCAATTCTACTGTAAATCCATGTACTGTGATACTTTTTTTTTGCAGCCTTTGCTGTCTGCCACCATTAGGAATATTGGCAAGTAAAAGCAAATGTGATTGTGTGGTTATTACCTGTAGAGGAATATGTGTTTGAGAGATTAGAATTAAATGCATCAGACATTGTAATTTCCTCTTAACAGCTCTTATACCAAATTGCTGTGTCTCTGAATTCTTTCATTTGCAAAAATAGATAGCATGAAGAAACTTCTAAATTTTTTTAGACGTGTTTGTTTAAGAATAAAAATATTGTATACAAGTAGATTATTCATTAGCAATGAACTAGTAAAATCAGTTTCTTATGCTAAAACGTACCATTTGAACCACACTGACATTTTATTCCAATCATTTTGCTGATTTTTTTTTTTTTTTTTTTTTTTTCTACTTAGCAGGTACACAATCAGCAACTGAAGAATGTCATTGTAATTCTGGAAACTCAGAGGAGCCTCAAAATAGGTGATTGCCAGTTCAGCATGTTTTAATGATCTGTAAAACTTTAATTCCTAAGAAGGCTTACGTTTGATAAATCAAATATTTTATTTTTCTTGTGTGATGCTTCCACGTTTGTTTATTTTCATTTTCCTAACTCCATAAATCCGGTTGTTTACCAAAATCAGCAATGGTTGAGGTCTCATATGTATAACTGCATGACATTTTTGAAGGAACTAGGTTTAATTTTTATAGAGTCATAGCAATGTCAGCTGCAACAGGCTGCTG
>NW_009220266.1:0-2543 GCF_000690835.1 Fulmarus glacialis | reverse complement strand
CCACTGCCAACACGCCATTAGATCAGCCATGGCCTTGGTAGCTGAGCCTTGAAAACCTCCAAGGATGGAGATGCTGCAACTTTCTTGGGCAGTCTTCCCTGCTGTACTACCCTTTGGTGATTTTCCCCGTCCCCCCCTCAATGTCCAAACCAAATCTTCCAATATGCAGTTTGTTGACCATTCCCCCTTGTGTATCATCTGGCACCAAAAAAAAACCAGCCCCCAAAACCCCAAAACAAACCCAAACCAAAAAGAAAACCCAACTTACCTCTGTAGCTCTCTTTCTGATAGTTGTAGCTACTGTTGCATCACGTCATAGCATCCTTTTCACCAGCCTTTCCCTATAGGCCATGTGCTTTAGTCCCCGACTTCAATTTCTCCACATCTCTCTAGAGTTAGCTTCAATTTCTCCACAACTCTTTAGAAGGGGGGTGTTGGGAAGCCAAAACCGGACGTGCTGTTGCAGGTTCAGCCTCACCAGCACCAACCAGAGGAGGATAACAGCCTCGCCGAGCCCGATGGCTCTTGTGGTAGCCCAGACCTATAGGCCATGTGCTTTAGTCCCCGACTTCAATTTCTCCACATCTCTCTAGAGTTAGCTTCAATTTCTCCACAACTCTTTAGAAGGGGGGTGTTGGGAAGCCAAAACCGGACGTGCTGTTGCAGGTTCAGCCTCACCAGCACCAACCAGAGGAGGATAACAGCCTCGCCGAGCCCGATGGCTCTTGTGGTAGCCCAGAACGTCTTTAGTCTTCTTTACAGTGAAAGAGCAGCTCTCACTTCACTTGCTTTCGAAGAGACAGTTTTCTGTGTTCTGGTAGAAGAATTCAAAAGCAAAATATTTCTTGAGATTGAAGGGAAGTGTTTTCAATTTCTTGACTAAAATTGTCAGACTGTTAAATAGATTATTAATCTCCTAGTTACATACTGAAGTAGCAGTTTTGAGTAATCAGCAGCCTCGGAGTGGGAACTGGAAGGCAGCAAGATATTTATTGCCTTGTCTTCACAATTGTTTAAAAAAATTGTGGTGTAGCTTTTAATGCTTTTATTTTATGGCCTTTTTTTCAAGTGAAGATAACCAGGCCAAGAGAGAGGATGATGCTCTGGCCAAGTGGGTTGCAGATCCTGCAAATACAGCATGGATGGAAAGTAAGTATCAGTGAGCACCAAAGTACAACTGTAGAGGAAGGTCCATTTTAAGTTGTGATCAACAGTATGTGTGTATCTATATGCGCATATATATTTTACAGGAATGTCCATGTTCACTTTTACTGTATTTTTTCAGATATGTTCCAGAACTGAGTTATACCAGTTAAAACATTCAGCAGTGTAATAAAATTGTGTATTTAGGAATAAAATTAACATTCAGTTTTCCATGGAGTGCTTTTTGGAGTCTACGGAATCATTCATCACTGTCTTAAGGAATGCATTTGGCTCCATCAGTATGTGTACAGTGGACATTTGCTCAAGTTCAGAGTCTGCTCTGTGGCTGTATATGAAATTGTTCTTTTCATGCAGTAGCTGGCAAATAAGTTCTTGGAGAAGGTGGAAGGGAAGGAATTGCCACTTTTTCCTTGGCTCTTGGCTGGCAGCTGCATTTTAAATGAGAACGGAGACCGTGTGGTTTGAGGACAGGTTATCCTGCCTGTTCTCGGCTGTTCCCACTGGGCTGGAGGTTCATCTTACATGTCACTTGAAGTGACTGAAGAATTTGCATCCTCGTCCTGCCTTTTAATGTACTACAATGATCATTACATTATTTAGTTTTGGTTCTTTTTAAAAAATGCCTATTACAGCTTCTCTACAGACATTTAGTAAGGCAATGAGCAGCCCTCGACAAGCACAGAACATACCATAGTGCTGTAAAAAGGAGGGAGAAATGTTGGCTGTTGAAGGGGATTTCTGTTTTCAGGCTACCAAAAGTCATCATAAACAATGCAGATAAAACTGTGTGAAATTTCACAAATTACCTTATACTCTTTTTGTGCATTATTGCATTATTTGAATGACGATTAGATGTACTAGCAAAATGCTAGTGGAGAATGAGTCATATCTCCATTTTATTCATATGTGTCAATATAACCAAAATTCTTTAGAATAGAATATTTCAGTTGGAAGGGACCTACAACAATCATCTAGTCCAACTGCCTGACCAAAAAGGGCTGACCAAAAGCTAAAGCATGGTATTAAGGGCATTGTCCAAATGCCTCTTGAACACTGTTTGTTGGTCCCATTCAAATTTTAGGGGGTTTCTCATTTGTTTGTTTTTTTTTTTCTGTTTTGCTTTTAGACCCAGATGAAGTAATTTACGATGATGTGCCAAGAGAAAATTCAGACTCTGAACCAGGTTTGAGGTCTTTGTAATACAGACCACGTTGGAAGCAATATAATATGGAATTATATGCATGTATACTGAATAGATACGTTCATTAAGTACCTAAAATAAATGTAAATGGAATTAACACTGTGTCAATAATCGGTAGGTCTTAGAAAGTTCAGAATTAAACTAACTCTTGAAAGACTTTATCTCAGCAGGTCTCCTA
>NW_009220265.1:33600-44494 GCF_000690835.1 Fulmarus glacialis | reverse complement strand
GCTCTGAGGGACGACGGGCCCGGTGTGTCTTCCCCTTCCCCAGGTGTACTGCAGGGTACGGCCGCTCAGCCGCCCGGACCAGGAGTGCTGCATCGAGGTGATCAACGAGACCACGGTGCAGATCCACCCGCCCGACGGATACAGGATATTCCGCAACGGGGAGTACCGCGAGGTAACGGCCTGGGGGGCGGCGGGGGAATCCGTGCGCGTGCCCCCCGCCTGGGAGCGGTACTCGGTTGAAGGGGCTGCCTTCCAGCCTGGAATTAGGGATTAAGGTCCTTTTCCCTGCTGTCGATGTTTTCCGTTAGCTTGTGGTGTCTCTTGGAATGTGCAAATCAGCAGTTTGCGCTTTTAGAAACGCGGATTTTCAAAACCAGAGAACCATCTTGGGCAAAAACGTGCCCTTAGCCATCAAATGTATTCTCCATATACGAAAAGGCTTCTGCATGGTGTGGGATGAGGGTAAAAGGAACAAAAGCAAAGCTGACAAGTATTTAGGCTTTTCCACATAGGACTAATTGAAAGAAACCAGTTCTAAGCTAAACCAGTCACAAATGAATTAAAGGTCGATTCATCCCAAACTTAAGTTGGGTTAAAAAGCAATGTTTCCCTATTTATATAACGTGTATAGGGGGGAAAGCTGTAGGTTATGTATACAAAGTGGTGAAAAGTTGTGAAGTGTAGAAAAGTAGGTAGCAGGTCACGAAGCAGTTCCTGTTGTTATTGATCATTACAAATGTTTCCGAGGACAGGAGAGTTTAGGTCATGCATACAGAATGAGGAGCCGGAGTACTGTAGCACTGAACATGATTTGGTAGTGAAACAGTTAACTGCAGGTTCCCAACACAGTGCTGTAATGCTAAATAAGACAAGGTCATAGTGTTTCTAAGGAAAAAAAAAAGTTAGTTGGGATGTAGAATACTTTGTTTCTGATTTCAGTATGGGAAATTCTTATAGGAAGTACATAAAGTGATCTTCAAAGGCTTAAATAAAATAGGCAAAGATTAATTAAAAGTTTGGTAAACAAACCTTTGCACAGAAACTTTAAAATTTGGATGTTTACATAGGCAGGTGTTTTGATTGAGAAGTGACCAGATTAATAAAAAAAAACATTGAAAACCTATGACTGGAAACTGAGGATAGACTGGAAAAAGACAAAGGCTTAAAACAAAATGACTAAATGCTGGAACAACTTGACTTTGGCCGTTGTGGGTGTTCCTTTGCCCAGGGCTTGCGTAGATGATGGTTGGAGCTCAAACAGAAATTTGAGCTTGAAGCTGTGAATTGTGAGATTCTCTAGTTGCTGGGAGGTCAGGCTTTGTGATCGTTCAGGTTATTTCTGGACAGTTGCTGTTCTTCATTATGCACATCTTATTCTCAGAATAGTTACATTGGAACAACTGCCCATGTTCAAACGCTGGTATAATCCTGAAGTAGAATCCTTACCATTCTGTTAAGCTGGTGGAAAGTAGTTCTAAGATATGAAGCAGCGAAGAGTTTTGAAGCAATGGACTTCTGGACAGGGAAACTTAAGGTTTAGGACGGTGTATCTTCTTTTCTTCAGACGCAGTATTCATTTAAAGAAGTGTTTGGCACCCTTGTTGTTCAGAAGGAGCTTTTTGACGTGGTAGCTAAGCCTCTAGTGGAAGATCTCATTCGTGGGAAAAATGGTGAGTTCTTGTTCTTTACCACTTTTCTGTATGTCTACCATGCAGGGTTTTTTTTATATTGCTATGATTTCCTATGTCTCAAGGTTTCTTAGCTTGTCTAGGTAAAAACGTGTATTCCTTGTCTGCAGTGAGCATAGCTCCCCTATACAACATCCTTGGAGGCTCTTTTTGCCTTTTGTTACTTCTAAACCTATTTACTTTTGTTATGACGTGCATGTTACTTGTGTCAAGGCCTGATCTTTCTGTACATCATTAACTGGAGAAGCTTTTTTTCTGCAGAAAGGGATGACTTATCCACCTAAAAAATGACTACAGAAATAAATCAATTTGTAGGGCATGATCTCCTGGGCATGGTTTGATATCACAGTGTTGATTCTTGAACCATCTGGCTTAGGTCAGACTCCTCCGCAACAGTCATAACAAATCAGCCCTCTACACCTGGGACTTAGTGGCTTCCTTCCATTTTGGCTTCCAAATGCACTCACCCCAGAGAGGATGATAGGTACTGTCGCTGAAGTCACTGTCAATGAGAGTTCAAACACTAGTGATGACAGTGGCTTTTGAATGGCTGGAATAGTTTACTGTTAACTGTTCAAAAGGAGTCATTGTTTTTTCCAAATACATTTGACCTGAGAAAGACGGGGCATGTGATTATAACTGAGCTTTTTTTTTGGGACAGCAAGCATGGTTACATTCTTTTCTGTCCCTCCTAGGTCTCCTTTTTACATATGGTGTGACAGGCAGCGGGAAAACACACACCATGACAGGATCTCCTGGTGATGGAGGACTTCTCCCGCGGTGTTTGGATATGATCTTCAACAGCATAGGACCATTCCAGGCCAAGCGATTTGTGAGTAGTTTTGCACTGAATTTTCCACGCTGTTGCTTGTAACAGCCTAAAAACACTAGAAAAAAAGGTTCTGTTCAAAGTGTTTATCTCCTGTCTAGTCATGTGACTGGAACACTTTAAAAAGAAAACCAACCAAAAAGATCCCACCCCCTTGAGACTGAAGAGCAGGGCCAAGGAGGCAGGTGTAGTAGCTAGGACGGACATTTCATGAAGATGTATGGTCTGGTCTTTATAATTGTTACGCATTCTTTAATTAACTTTTTTAAAACAATGAAAAAGGGAAGAAGAAGCTTTCTGAGTTGTGGAATGAAATCCAACCACAAGATACAAAAGCCAGAGGAAACCATATCTAAAATACAGAACATGATGTGAGGCTTTTCTTGTGGTCAAACATCTCTGGAGTTTTGGTATCTAAATATATTTGAAATAATACTGGAAGTCTTTTCCTTGGTGGCATGCTAGCTTGGAAGCTTTTATGAAATATTGTTATCTTGGAAATACCTGTTTTCTGTCAGATCTACTTCGCATTAGCTAGCAGATCGAGTGTTAGTGAGGGGCATGGTGTTTTCTGGTTGCCAGACAGCTTGATCAAATAATTTGTTTTGCTGGCCAACACCTTGTGTTCTCTAGTGTTTGTTGCTATATTGTCTAAACATACTATACTCACTGCTCAGGTTTTTAAGCTTGATGACAAGAACGGTGTGGATGTTCAGTGTGAAGTAGATGCTCTATTAGAGCGCCAGAAAAGAGATGCCATGCCTGTTCCAAAAACTCCATCTGGCAAGTAAGTAACTATTGTAACATGCAGAATGAATTTAGTTAATGTAAATGTTATTCTGAAATTGTGGTTTCAACTTACCTTGGTCTCTTTATCCTTCCCTTGAAAAAAGGAAAGAAAAATATTAATGGAAAGCTAGTGTATTTCATGTGGTTTGAGCAATTGCATAATTAAGTATTTAGATTAGAAGACTTAGAATGAGGCAACAGGAGTCTACTTTTCTGTACATGTTAGCTCATGAGTAAAATGCAGTGACTTCTCCAAGTAGGAATACTGTGAAGTTAAACTTGGGGATATTTTGCAAAACAGTGAGATTGCTGAATGGAGGATAGAAACGTTGACTATCCAGGAATTTTGCAAGGCATTTCTTACTGCAGCTGAGTACAGCACTGTCAGATGAAAGTTTACCTACTTAAACTTTTCAGAGTGCTTTTTTTAATCTAATATAACTGGATGTGTTGTCATTAGTTACTAGTCTGAGCACTTCCATACTCGAATTATGCTATCTGTCAGTAGACTTGCTTTTTAATTGTATAGTCACTGTCTGACATGTTAGCTGGCTGTGGATGCTCCACTACAATCACTTATTGTGTATGTTCAACAGGCGACAAATAGATCCAGAATTTGCTGATATGATCAATGTGCAAGATCACTGCAAAGTGGAAGAAGTTGATGAAGATAATGTCTACAGCGTCTTTGTCTCCTATATTGAGATCTACAACAACTACATATATGACCTCTTGGAGGAAGCTCCGTTTGATCTTATAAAACCAAAGTTAGTTTTATGAATACTGTTACTCCTAGTTCAGTTATGCTTTTGCGGGAACTACAATATGTCTTTGTGGCTGTAGTCTTGGCGAGTCTGGCTCAATTCACGGAAATCACTTCAAAAATCATGTGGAAAAGGGGATGCCCAAGGAGTCCAGACAGTAGTATTTAAGTGTGCGAAGTACTGATGGTTGTTCTGTTGTTGCTAAGACTTAGTGCTCCCTTCCTCTTTATAAGATCTTAGAGGTCTTTTCCAACCTTAATGATTCTATGATAATGGGAGATTAATAAGCAAATACTTAATTTGTGAGGTAGTGTGTTGTATCCCACTGAGATTCTAAGTTTATTCATGCTATTCTGCGAGTACTATTCCTAGCAGGTGACTGCATCTTGAAGAGTAAGCCATTCCATAGCTGACATTTTTCTCCTGGAAACAGTGTAGTGGGTGAAAGTTGCTATTTTGTTGTTGCTTTACAGTTAATGCAAGTTTGCATATTATTTTACTTTATGTCAGTAACTTCCGTGAAAACAGAAGTGAATTGTCTCGTAAATTAAATTCTGGGTATTTTTTGGACGGATGTGTACTTGGCTGATGTCTAGAATCGGTAAATCTTGAGACCATCAGAAAAACAATCTTCAAATTAAACTTTGAATATATTTTTAAACTTCTAAATCCATTAAAGAAAACCCTATGCATATCCATCGGTACATGTGTTAATTAAAGAGTTGGCTGATTTTGCAAAGACTAACTAGAGCAAAACAAGCCATTGCTCTGAATCATCAAGAGCTGTCTCCAGGGTACTGATTTGAAGTGAATTTGAATGTCTGTGAATGCTTTTTAAAGAAGAATAAAATTATTGGTTTAGTATTATGCCTATGTCCAAAAATGAGCCTATGAAGAATCTTGGATTATTTCTATTTATGGAAGCTACAGTGTATTATATATAAAAAGATTTTAGACACAAGCTGAATGACTTAATATTTTTTAACCCTGTTTTTTTGGTAGGTGGAACAATTGCAACACTCCTGTGCGAAATGGTGACTTTATGTATGTGCATAAGCATATTATTCCGAATATTGAAAACTGAAATTTCCTTTTAGTAGAAGCAGAAAATAAACTCAGACTGACTCCCTATCTCTTCTTGCTTTACTAGCGAATGTAGAACGCTGTTGAAGCCATCTTGCTTCTGTATGCATGTAGAAAAACAATAGATGCCATCCAAAACCATGATTTCCAGTAAGAATTGCAATTAAACGTAGCTTCTAAATTAAAGCAGTAGCTGAAGTGTAACTAATCTTGGCTGAATGTGTGTCCATGTACTTGTACTTCCTCTTCCATCTGCTGTATGGATAATTCACATATTCAGTCTGAATTTTGTACTTAAACAAAAGAAAATTTGCATGACACAATGTATTGTTGTACAGAAAACCCCACTCAATTTTAGTGGGGTTTTTTGTTTTGTTTTATTTCCTCCCTGTCCTTAAGACCTCCACAATCCAAAATACTTCGTGAGGACCAGAATCACAACATGTATGTCACAGGATGCACAGAAGTAGAGGTGAAATCTACAGAAGAAGCTTTTGAAGTGTTTTGGAGAGGTGAGTATTAGAATATAACTTCTTAAATTCAGTACAGATGTGTAATCCTTTACACTATTATGCTGAAAACAGAATTGGCTTTGCCAGGTGGCAAGTCTCTTAAATAAAACAGATTTTTGGAGGGATTGTTTTTGTTCTTCTTCTAAACAGGTCAGAAGAAAAGGCGTATTGCAAACACTCAGCTGAATCGAGAATCTAGTCGCTCTCACAGTGTTTTTATAATAAAGTTGGCTCAAGCACCCCTGGATGCAGATGGAGATAATGTGCTACAGGTGAATTCCGAGGCAGGCTATTAAAGGAGAACTGTGCACGCGTATGCATGTATATGTAGGTTAGAAGAGATGGTGAACCTTGCAGCATGGCCTACAGAAACAGTTACCGTGTCTTGAGTGTACACATCTTGCTTGTTAGCAATTTCATTTTGAAGGAAATCAAAATTATTAAGTTTCTAGTCTTTGACAGAATTAGTCTCCTTTTTGTAATGAAAGTAGAGGATTAAAATGGAGTGTGAAGCTGCTTATTCCTTTGTTCTTTGCCTCTGCTGCTTTTGAGCAAAAACTGTTAAGAATCTAAAACTTGGAAGATTTGAATGAGCGCAGTTGTTTCATCTATCTTGTGGCCCAAGACAGAAGGGATCTGCTAAACTCATTCACAAAAAAAAGCTAGTGGTGCACAGCTTGCATTAAGGGCTATAAAAACACCCTCAGCCTTTATTTAAATGTGCAACACATAATCTTTTTAAATGTGCATGCTGGTTTAGGTTTGGGGGGGTGGGGTGTTCCTGTTAGAAGGAATATAGAGCTAGTCATTAGCCTAACATAATTTGTTTTCTGTAATAGGAGAAAGAACAGATCACTTTAAGCCAGCTGTCTTTAGTTGATCTGGCTGGAAGTGAAAGAACTAATAGAACAAAAGCTGAAGGGAACAGGTTGCGAGAAGCAGGTATGTATCACCTTTAGACAGCCTGGTGATTTTATGTGCTAATATATGCTTGTATTAGTCTTGTCTCCTAGTAGAGAAATCATAGGAAGAATTGAAGTGTTCTGTTCTGATTTCAGTTGTCTGATTTGATGGCCTTCAATCCTCCAGTTTGGAAACCAGAAGTTTTCAGTAGCATGTATTCTGATACTTCGGTTAATTAGAGCAGTTATCTGTAACAGATATAACTTAAGTCCAGGCAATTTATTCTTAAAACTGCTAAATAATTTGGGAATATGATACAAATGGCTGTTTACAGAGTTTTGTCTTGTGTGGTTTTTTTGTTGTTTTGTTTTTTAAGGTAATATTAATCAGTCACTAATGACATTAAGAACATGTATTGAAGTTCTACGGGAAAACCAGATGTATGGAACAAATAAGGTATGCAACCCGTTATCTAATTATCTTTGATTTGATGAATATCTGGTGTAATGAAAGCTTACTAGATCTTTCATGTACTTTATTTTAAGATGGTCCCGTACAGAGATTCCAAACTGACTCATCTCTTCAAGAACTATTTTGATGGTGAAGGAAAAGTGCGTATGATTGTGTGCGTCAATCCTAAAGCTGAGGACTACGAGGAAAGCTTGGTAACTTCCTTGCAGATCTTACCTCATTCCCTCCTACTCTTTTTTTTCATGTTTATCACTGAATTACCGTATTTGTGTAGTAGGTGACAGGAATGATATTTTTTGTTGCTTGGACACTAGTAATCAAAATACCATAAGGCAAATGTGCCCTCCCTTATCAGGAGCGGCTGAGGGAACTGGGGCTGTTTAGCCTGGAGAAGAGGAGGCTGAGGGGAGACCTCATCGCGCTCTACAACTACCTGAAAGGAGGTTGTAGCGAGGTGGGGGTTGGTCTCTTCTCCCAAGTAACAAGCGATAGGATGAGAGGAAATGGCCTCAAGTTGCGCCAAGGGAGGTTTAGACTGGACATCAGGAAAAACTTCTTCACTGAAAGAGTGGTCAGGCCTTGGAACAGGCTGCCCAGGGAAGTGGTGGAGTCACCATCCCTGGAAGTATTTAAAAGACGTGTAGATGAGGCGCTTAGGGACATGGTTTAGTGGGCATGGTGGTGTTGGATTAACGGTTGGACTTGATGATCTTAGAGGTCTTTTCCAACCTTAATGATTCTATGATTCTATGAGTCTTATTTTTCCTCTTAAAAATGACAACTGCTACTTGCCTGTAAAATAGGAAAAGTTCATCTTATTTACAGAAGTCCAAATACTCCACTGTATTTAGGTGCTTAATTGTACTAAGATGGTACTTGCAAAAACATCATCTGTCTGCCCAGTCAGTTTCATGGTTCCTTGGGGGCTGAGGTCGGGGAGGTGTTAACTGGGAAGGTTTCTGGATGCTCCGCTTCAGAATCACAAGCTATCTAGCTGAGAACTACTTGAGATTAGAGCTTGATAATGGCTCTTCTAGAATGCTTTTATTGACCTAAGGTATCACTTTCAAACTTACATTGGACTGCTTCTGGTTAGTTTTGTTGTTAAGCTTGCTTTTGTTCTTTTGTAGCAAGTCATGCGCTTTGCAGAAATGACCCAGGAAGTTGAAGTTGCAAGACCTGTTGATAGACCGCTCTGCGGCTTGACGCCAGGACGGCGCTTTAGGAATCAAGCCTTCCGAGAGGAACTCTCACGGAAATTGGAGATGCGGGGTGGCCCAATAAACGGAGGTAAATGCCAGAATGCTAGCTGATTTCAGCACAGGTTTTTTTTTTTTTTTTTTTTCCCCTGTTAGGAGTTGAAGGCTATTTTAAAACAAATTATTTGATCCTTGGAAGTACAAAAGCAACTTCACTTAACTGTTAGTTGTGAGCCTTCTCTGCAATAGGTTCTGCTTTTTCTGTACTGCAGTGCTACTTGTAGTATAAACCCAGTTACTGTGTAAGTCTCGAAGTAATTCTTCGTTATTGTGATGAGTTGAATTCATGGTCCCATTATTGCAGCTCCTGAAAGGAAATTGTGCTGAGGATGATACTTTGATGTTTTTGTCTGCTTAGGTCCTACTTTAGAAATCAAGAGTTGCCTGGAGGTATTATAAAGCAGTGAATTGAGAATGTCACATTTAATCTTTTCTCAACATTGTCATCTCTTCTGAAAACTTCTAGTTCTCATTAATTATTCTAAGTTCTGTCTGCTTCATGATACTGTGGAATGAACGATCTGTGGCTGTGCATTGTCAAATGGAATTTTTCTGTTCCGTAGCTTGCTGACAGGCTTTCTTGGCTTTAAATCTTACAGAAACAGAAGAGCAATCTGTTTCAGAAATGTTTTTGCAGAACTTTCCTCCATTGCCTTCATGTGAGCTATTGGATATTAATGATGATCAAACACTTCCAAAGCTTATTGAAGTCCTGGAAAAACGCCATAAACTACGACAAATGTTGTCAGAGGAGTTTGCCAAAAACGGTAAGAATTTGAACATCAGTGTGGAGCTAGATTTCTTAGTGCCTGTATTACTACTCAGGGGATCTCTTCTGTACCAACAGTAGATAAGTTTCTTGTCTAGACTGATAATTTAAAAAACCTTTTTTAAGGTAATGAAATAGTTGGTAGCATTAAACTGGTAGGAGAAAAACAGAACTGCTTTTGATATTATAGAGATACGGTGAGAAGATAAAATATATCAATTCTTTTGCAGTGCTTGCATTTAAAACAATGCTGCAAGAATTTGACTCCAGTGTTCTATCCAAGGAAAACTATATTCAGGGAAAACTGTCTGAAAAAGAGAAAACAATAGCAGGACAGAAAATGGAGTTAGAACGCCTGGAGAAGAAAATTAAAACTTTGGAATACAAGGTCAGTTTTTTCATTGTCTAAAGCTAAGCACAAAATGCATTTTCTATGTACCATTTGGAAAGCTTCTTGACATCAGAAGTTGCTTGCAAGATGGTTATTAGAAACAAGATTAGAAGTATTTTGTGGGGAACTTTTCTGAACACTTCTAGCTTTTTGGCTTTTTTATGAGGTGAGGCTTTTCTTAATACATTAAGATGGGCAACTTCCTTGTAAGTTGTAAAATCTCTGAAGCTTTTTGGAATGTGGACTATTTGGGTATATTTGTATAACAGCTAATATATTCTAGTATATGTTAACAGTCAAATACAACTAGCAATTCTGGGCTTAGATGGTTGCAGTTCTAAGAAGCATAGCCAAGTCTTTCCTCTCTTCCTTCAGATTGAAATTTTAGAGAAAACTGCAACAATTTATGAAGAAGACAAGCGTAATCTTCAGCAAGAACTAGAAAGCAAGAGCCAGAAATTGCAACGTCAGGCTTCTGACAAGCGTAGGTTGGAGGCACGATTGCAAGGCATGGTGGCAGAAACAACCATGAAATGGGAGAAGGAGTGTGTAAGTACACTGGAGCGGGTGGCTTGTTTTTGTGTTTTGTTTTGTTTTTTTTTTTTATATAGTAGTAGCATTAAGAATGGAGATGTGTTTGGCTTTTAATTATGGACTTGAAGAGACATTTTGAACTTAAATTTTATAAATGTAGTATGGTACAATAAATTCCTCAAGGACTTTTGATGCAGCTAGAGCAGCTCTCTTAAGCACTGTGTCACTTCATTTCAATATCTAGAATTTGTTCTTTTGGATTTGTGGTGCTCTAACTAAGGAGTGATTCTCTTGTTCTGTCAGTTGTCAGTAGAAGCCTAATGTCAGGGTTTCCCCTTTATCCTCATGTAAACTCTTGCTCAGATATGTACTTGACAAGCAATAAGGAAAGAAAATCTGGGGGATTAATTCTTACCACTGGAGGACTGTTTACTACTTCAGGATCATTGTTAACGCTATAGTTAGACGTGCTCCCGTTTGTCATAGTTTAGGAAGCAAGATGATTACGGCATGAAACGTGGTACTGTTTTATAATCTGGAAAGTCTTTCCTTAGCTTAGATATGTCATTATTTCCAATAGCTTGTATCTCAGTGGGGAAGAACTTCATTCCATGTGGAATATGTAATTCCCTTCAAACTTTCAGCACAATTACTTGTGCTTTCTTGTAAGGTGCTTCATGCTTTTCCTCACTTGTCTCTGTAGGAGCGTCGCGTAGCAGCAAAGCAGCTGGAAATGCAGAACAAACTTTGGGTCAAAGATGAAAAACTGAAGCAACTGAAGGCCATTGTTACTGAACCAAAAAATGAAAAGCCAGAGAGGCCTTCGCGGGAGAGAGATAGAGAGAAGCCTGTTCAGAGATCAGTGTCTCCTTCACCAGCACCTGTAAGTTGTCTTTAAAAGG
>NW_009220265.1:23619-33569 GCF_000690835.1 Fulmarus glacialis | reverse complement strand
TATTTATAAGAGTGAGCTAAAGTGCAGGCCAGTTCTCGTTAGTGGCTACAAAATAGTCCCCAAGCACAGAATTTCGATAACGTAAACTTGCTTTGAATTCTTCATCTCCTGTTGTATTTATCAGTGCTCTTCATTTGTGCTCCTATCTTCTAATGCTACTAGTATTGGAAGAATACCTGATTCTTAACGCTGTCACTGCAACACAATACCTATCCAAAACCATAAGCTTGAATAGCTGAATTGTCACTCTGCATATTGTCAGTATTCACTGTTTTATTGCCTTGTAAGTTGACAGTTTTGTATGTTCACTAACTTCTTTCCCATTCTCTCTAGCCTTCTGGTAACTTTAATACTCAAGTCCCTAACAGCCAGCGGCTCGTGAGCAACCCGCAGGTGCACAGACGTTCTAATTCTTGTAGCAGCATTTCTGTGGCATCCTGTGTTATGGAATGGGAGCAGAAAACCCCTTCGCACAAGCATACCAGTGGCACTTCTAATGCAAGGAGTAGACAACAAGAACCAGAACAAAGTAGAGACTATAACACCTCAGACAGAAGGCGAGGGATGTGCTGGACTGGAGTCATTGAGGTTCCCAGGCGTAGAGATGAGCTAGAAATAGAAGAGGACCAATGCTGCAGGGTTAGTGCTGCTCCTGTCAAAAGCTAAACGTAGTGTTGCTTAGTCTGGCTCAAAAGCTCAATACAACTGCTCTCTTACACTAAGAACACCTAACACAGATTGGAGTTTTCCCCTAAATGCATTTCTCATAGAACAGTACTGTTTCCGAGTTGTCTCACTACTCATTCTATTTGACTTCTTAACTTGATGTTTAAGAAGTCCTTAAAAGCAGTGTGTGTATTTCTCGCTAGCGCATAGATAGCTCCTGTAAGGAACTCCTAACTAGCTAGACCTTTTCTCTAGATGTGAATGTCCTTGTGTTTTAACTTGTGTCTGTCTCCTCAAATCTATCTTGTAGCCTGCAATTTACCATAGTCTGTTTGGGCAGCTTAAAAGGTGGTCTTATGAGCCATATCTGCAAATGTCTGCTGGAAATAGTGCTTGGACAAACATCTCACTTGTGTGACTGTTAACTTTAACTCTCTTAGAATAGTCTTCCGTAATTTTCATATCTGCGTTGAAACTGGGGACTTCGGTTACAGGTGGGAGCCTTTTCCCGCCCCCCTCATTAAACTGATGCGCGCAAATATTTGTATCAGTGGTGTCTCTGTCACATTATAGCACTGTCACAGTGGCTCAGGTAAATGGAAGAGAATTATACCACCCCTCTCGAGAAAGATTGCTTCCCGAGAGGAGGAAAGTTTATCATGGTATGATTCCTTTTCGATAGTGTTCTCAAAATTTCTGTTACTTGCTATCTGTTTGAAGTCAGGGACATGCTTTTAAGCAACTGCTATTCCAATTAACTAATACATGAACCACTGTCAGCAGAGTGAGGGATGTGCTCTCTGCTGCAGTAAAATGTGACCAGTAGTAGTGTACCCTTTCCTTGTAACATAACTTCTAAGGCACCTTGGCAGAATTGTTTCAAAAAAACATCAATGGAAATAAGTACTTGCCCACTAAAAGGGAGGGAAAAAAGTATTGACATTCTTTTTTTTTTTTTTATTTTAATGGAAGATTTTTGCTGAAAGCCACATTTCCCTATATACGTTTAATTTTTAAGAGCTGCTTTAGACTTATGAGGAGTTTTCTGTAAAAGATACAGCCAATCTCATGTCTATTGGTCAAAGAAATCCTAACTGATGCTCATCATCTGAAAACACAGGGGATACAATTTGCATTCATAGGTTTGGGTTATGTAACCTCACCATGATTCAGAGTCTCTCAAATTAATGTGTAAATGGAACAGAGAGTCTGCAAATACTCTTTCAAAAGCCCATTCAAAGATCTTGAAGGCACTCGGGTTTTTAAAGAAGTTTCCAGATTTTTCTTCTGATTTCCCTGAGCAACTGACAATAATGTTCATAAAATAAAAATATATGAACTTCAATCACTTCTCATGGGTTTCCAACAGCTGAGTTCAGAAACAATAGCACTAGGAGAGGGGACACTTCCTCTGCTCTGTTTACTCAGAAGTGTTATGAGGTCTTGCATCCTTTTAGAGATGTTGGAAATCCATACTCAGTCTGCTTGCTTTGCTACCTCAAAAATACATTTTGATCCATGAATGCATCCATGGAAACATAAATTTCTCTTTCTGGTTGGTTAATATGTTCATAGTAATCAATCTGTTTTGATTTGGAAACTCGGGAGGAGCGTTACCAAACATAAAGATGTCCTCCTTGAGGAAATTTTACTAGGTATGGAATGCAACAGATTGGATAACACTTAGCTACAACTTACAAAAAATAGGAATTGGCACAGAAATAATCCGTTGTAATTTTATGCAAGGCTCTTGGTAATGGTGCCTTTCAGGATGCACTCTGAAAGCACTTTAGGAACAAAGCTTTGATCTTCATGCAAACACATCTTAACCAGACCTGCAAAGTTCACTTCTGCTAATGATATCCTCTGAGAGATTTACTGTGTGCTGATTTCTCCTGATTCTCTTCCACTCTGATCAGAATGCACCTCCAGTTCGTCTCAGACACAGACGATCGCGCTCAGCTGGGGAGAGATGGGTAGATCATAAGCCACCTTCTAATCTGCCCACTGAAACAGTCATGCAGCCGCATGTCCCTCATGCCATCACAGTAGCGGCTGCAAGTGAAAAGGCACTAGCTAAGTGTGACAAGTATATGCTGACGCACCAGGAGCTAGCCTCTGATGGGGAGATTGAAACAAAACTAATTAAGGTAAAGCAAATGCCTTCGTCGTAAACTTGTGATAACCCTGTCAAAACCTATTTCTGGCAATGTATTTGTGCTACAGGCTTACTAGCTTGCGTAAGGGTATGTTTGACTCAATCTGCTAAGAGACTTGATTTGAAAGTTTTGTGCAGTTGGATTCAAGGGAGCTTTTAGAGTCTGAAAATACTTTTCTTGAACTTTGTCATTACTTCATATAAACCATTACAAGCTTGGTTATCTCAGTCATCGTTTTCCTTGAAAATAATCAATTATTTTTTCCTCTAGTAAAATGCAATAATCCATTTGTAGTGAAAGTTTCTTAGACTTGCGGCTGCAGCTAATCTTGTGGAGTTGGTTTTGTTGGAGTGATGTTATTTGATTTCCACTAGCAGTATGAGTAAGCTTGCGGCAGTGATGGATGCTCAAATGCTCCAGGACATAATTTCTAGTAGTCAACTGACAAACAAATTGGTGAGACAGTCTAGGCTTTGAACGCTTGCAATGTTTGTGTCCCAGAATGCTGACTATACTTACCTAAGGCAAATTGAGAGCTCTTTGTAATTTGTAGCAAGAAGCTTTTGGTTCACTTTTTCTACAGTCACGGGCTTTCCGATATTGTCTTTTTTCTTTTTGTTTTTGAGTTTTGAAAAAGCTCTCGCTCCTGTAAGGTAACTTTGTAGGTTCCAGCGATGTTTTCGGAAGCAAAGTCTTGCATAGCTGACAACATACCTGTTCATGCTGTGGAATGGAACTATTGAAACTAAACCTATGGCATGATTTCTGTAGTATTACTTAGTCATCGTTATCATACAGAAATCTTTCTCATCGTAGTGACTGTTCTATGTGTATCTTGCGTGATAATCAGGGTAGATGGTGTTCACTCTTTATTGTCCTGTGTATAATAAGAGAAGATATATATAATGGAGGAGAGTGTATTTGTGCACATATGCTTGCTGGCTACTAACCTGCAAGGAAATGACGTCTGTAAGCTCTTAAAGTTTTCACGTGAAAACTGGCACTGTGGTTATCATACTGACCTAGTGACTGTACCTTGTAACTGCTTTTGGTTTCCAGGGTGATGTTTTCAAAACCAGGGGTGGTGGACAGGCTGTGCAGTTCACGGAGATAGAGACTCTAAAGCAAGAATCTCCAACTGGGTGAGTTGTCTTAATTTTAGGTTCTGAGACTGTTGGTGATATGTAACTCCAATAGTAGCCAATTCTGGTCCAAATGATTGAACAAAACGTTGTTGCATCTAACTTGAAATCATGTAAAAGTAACTTGGAGAGGCTTATAGACACTGTAGCTGCTTTTAAGGCTGGTCTGCTGCTGAGAGCAAAGTGTTTATTTAGAAAGTATAAAATGTATTTTCTTGTGTATGAGAATCTGCCAAAATACATGATGCTTGTAACTTTTTTCCACATGCTCCTCTTTCAGTCGAAAGCGAAGATCATCACCTTCCAATCCTGACCCACCCGAGGATGCTGCAGACTCTGAATGGACTGATGTAGAAACGAGAGTAAGCTTATAAACGAAGGAGGGGTGCATCTCATGCTTGATCTGGATGAGAATTTGGGGTAATGCCTATAGCTGGGTGGGGGGTTAGCAATAGAGAGTGATTTTCTGTGTCTTCTCAGTGTTCCGTAGCAGTGGAGATGAGGGCAGGATCAGCTCTTGGACCTGGATATCAGCATCATGCTCAGCCCAAGTAAGTGCATCTCTCCTTTGTAGCTGGGGTATTGCATTCTCTTTCCTGATAACATCTAAAGTGAGAACTCTTTTTTTCCCCCCCTTGAACTTTTTTTTTCTGCCTTGACCTTGCTGCCCTTCCCCCTTCAGGTTTGGGGTGCATACCTCCTTAATACTACAGGATAAGCAGGCTTATTCAATATTGGAAACTGGTGACAAGATAGATCTGTAGGATACACTAAGCAGAATTATTAACTTGTCTTCTGGGTAAAACTCTGGCACTCAGTCAGTGAGCAGAATGTCAAGTTTGATCTTGTGCTATCTTGACGGTAAAAAGCTGGGAACTGTAGGACGCCTGGCAGGTCCAGAGTGGAATAGGGTTGGGGATGGCAGTGACAAAGTACTAAGCTGTATCCCTCTTCTGTCCCCCTAGCCTTTATCAGATGCTGATGTAGTAAAGAATACTCATTTTTGTATCGTTAGATAAATTTAAATTAAACAAGGATACAGTTTCTGTATGGCATAGGGAGGAGGGAACTGAGGCTCCCGTAGGATATACCTAATGGTATACTTGAACATAGCTAATATTCCAGCTGCTACCTGCTGTGTAATTGTCAAGGCACCTATTAAGGAAGCATGGGCTCTAGTCACGCTAGAAGAAACTTTTCTCTTTTTCAAATGCATAGATAACAGTCTGAATTCTTCAGAGCTGTCTTACCATTCTTTAACGTGGTGGGATCTGTGGCAGTTGCACACAGAAATGCAAGCTTACCGAGTCATAAGTCCCGATTTCTAGCAAAACATCCAAATGATCCTGCAGTTTGTAAGGCTAGTGCCCAACATTTGAGCCCCACATCTAACAGAACACTTCACTGACAAAAGAAATGCTTCAGGTAAGATAGTTTTGTTAAACTAGATGTTGCAGAACAGAATTCAATATCCAGACTTGGCCTCTTGCAGATAGGTGCTGGCAGTGCTGTGGAAGTCACCTATTCAGCCCAGGGGAAGAAAATTTGCAGTTTGCAAGACGTGTTTACAGGCAGGAGAGAGGGCTGGAGAGGTAACAAGGTTTCTATGAAGCCAAAATGAACTAAACTTATTGCATTTGGAATCCAAAAAGTTTAGAACTATGGTGGTAGGGTATTTTGAAGAGTATTTGAAATCAGTCATCCCTCTTTCAGGTAAGGTGACAAATATGTGCCTTTCGTCATGTTAGCATATACTTTATTACATCTCTTATTGGAAACTGGGACCTGTTCAAGGTGGCTACTGCTACTTGCAGCCTTGTTACAGCCTTGTAATATTGTAGTAAATCCTTTAGCTTGCCTGTGTGTTGAGTTGGAGCTTATATTTATTTTAACTTATTAAATAATTTAAATAAAACTTTGTTTTATGCTCACGGCTGTCTAAAAAAGGAAGCCAAATACAAGTGTTTCTTGATAAATAAGCTCTTTAGTTTTCTTGTGTTAATTGTTGCATTTTTTAGCATAGGAGGTACGTGAAATTTATGCATACAGCAGAATAGGTAAATAGGCTATTGACTACTGTTAAGGAAAACTGCTGCTCTGCAAAATCTGAAAGTTGTTTATGGCTTTTTTCTTTCCTTTTTTAGGCGAAGAAAGCCATGAACTTAACGTACTACTGCGTTGGAATCCTCTTGATTTTATCAGACTGATGTAGTATCTGCTGCCAGTGATAAACTTGATAAAAACTGTTTTGTTATCACTATAGGCTTATATTTTTATAATGGCCTGTGCTAGGCAATGGTTAAATGGGAGATACTTCTTGCGATCCCAAAGAAGCATATGTGTGGGTGTGTATATTTTCAATAGATGTAGGGGGTTCTGCCATTGCGTCCTTTGGACTTCTGAAGAACACCTTCTGTCTCGTATGTATGAAACCCTTGTTATTAAGCTGTATCTTTATAGACTAACGACACAAGGCTTTTGCCTTGCATATTTTTTCAGCTTTTTCTTTTTATAGTGCAAAATACATCTATTCTGGTCACTATCCCTTCCTTGTCACGTCCTCTGTTTTGAAGAGGCATAAATGCTGCTATTTATTTAGATGCAGTAACGCACTTTAAGAGTGTTTCTATGCCATTTCATATTTTATTATAACTAGCAACAGCTTGGTAATATGGATTTCTTCTTGGAAGAATTATCTTTGATTATTTAATATGCAAATCAACTTGTGAAAACATTTCAATCTTCAAACCTTCATAGTAACGAAGCAAGAATACTGATATGATGAGTAATGGTGACTTGACATCAGTCCCACTTTATTTTGTAGTGCAAGTAAATAATTAAATGTTTTACATCTGTAGATATGGGGTAAAAGGGTAATTTGCTCACAGATATGGTGAGAGCTTTATATGTGTGGCTCTGCAAACATGTTAAAATAAATACTTTTATTGAATGGCTCTTACAAACCATTTTCTTGTTACTTAGGTGTATGCTAAGCTACAGAAACTAAGGTAAGCACCACAGCGTCTCGACTGTGTCTTATGCAAAGAGCTGTGAATGAATGCACCTTTTGGGATACTTCTGAAGTTTAAACCAAGGAATCTGCTTGGATTCCAAGATATGTTTTGGACAACCTTATCTTCATGTCCACAAATTGCTTTCAAGGGCAATTGGTTCCATTTTGAGTGAGTGACTGCCTCGTTAAAAGATGTTGAAGCTTTGAGCTTTTTCCAGCATAAGAAAAAGCTTTTCTTACTAAGTAGTTTAAAAAACATTTTTTATAAAGCCTAAGGGATTTTTAAAATTTTTTTTTAAGGAGAAAAGTGACAAATATGAGTGCCTGTTCGTAGCTGGTATAAACAAATTTATTTTCAGGTGGTCTATGAAAAGGCTTATATTCTAAAGAAACACCATCTTTTCCACAGGTCTCGTAGGCCCACAGCTGGAGCAGAAAGCTGTACAGCAGCAGTAATGGCTAGTGCTAACACTGTGGTAGTCTTAGCGTTCACCTAGCTAAGAGCAGGCTTGATCATAATCACTCTGAGAAAGAATAATAGTGTTCTGCCTCATGCTATTGTCTTGAGCAGGCAGTGCTGCTTAATGGTTTCAGAGGCTTCCCGCGTGGCCTATGAAAAAAGAAGTCCTGGTTCAAAAAGCTACAAGCAGAGATAGCTCTGTGTGGCAGGCATGCATTTGTTAAATGTGTGTTCAGGAGGCTGGTTAAAGTTGCTTTTATTTACTGCCTAATTAGTTAAATGCAATGTCTTAGTATATAGCTAATAAGTCATAAGCGGCAAACAGAAGAAAAACCAAAGAGGGGAAAATCCAGCCTGAAGAAATGCGTGGGTTTGTTTGAGGGGCTTCTGTGAACCTGCGCTCGACAGGCAAATCCCATGCTGTCTGGTGATGGAGCGGTGGGAAGCAGCACTGCTGTGGCTGCATGGTGAGCTAGTGCCACTAGATGGTGTGAAATAACCATCGGGGGCTGGTGGCTGGATCCCTCTTCCGCTGCCCTGCATGGAGGAAGGCTTTGCCCTGGGCGTGGGGCAGGGAATTCCTCCTTTCCACACTGCGGAGTCCTGGGATACCCCTAAGCTGTGCAGTGGGTTCCCTGCTGCCACCCATCTACCCATCTTCCTACCTTGGCTGCTACCCTGTGGGAGGATAGGGATAGGAAGGGCAGCTAGCAGAAATAACGATGAAAGAAACTTAAATCCCATGCTCCTATTTCTGGCATTTAAATTAACTCCTTCACATGCACTAAAATAATTAATCTACTATTAATGATGAGCAAGCTGTCAAACGCATTATCTCTTTGATTTGGATTCTATCATCCTGTCATCAGCGTAAGTCATATTGAAAGTGTTACTGGGGAAACCTGGGAGGGAGACGTGAGAAACTGATATTCAGAACTTCGTAAAGGAAAATATTTAGCTACAGAATGTGGCTTCATTTGGGTTGCTTCAAAAACGATGTGAAAGGCGTTCTCAATTAGCTCTCAAAATGCTTGTTTTTATATCAAAATGGATGTTTTTATGTCCACCATCCTGGTGGAAAAGGATGCATAGCCAAAGTGTTTATTTCTCAGTCCTTGCCAAGTTCTGTATTTTGATGCATAATGTTTTGCAAGAGCTTTGCTCAGAAATTTCTTGTTTTGAAGGAGAAAGCTGTTAAGCACAAAAACAATGGTTGCTGCAGCCACTTTCTCCTATTATAAAGGTTAATCAAAAGCGCAAATATAAGACCTTGCTAAGGAGGATCTATGTCCTTGCCAGTGCTGTGAGGAAGGTGGCAGCATGGTAACAACTTGTCTTGAGTCTGTGACTTGTTCTTCATGTGCCTCAACTGCCCTTGAGGTCTATTGCTGAGCTAATTGTGCTGCCTTGTGCCTCTGAGCAGAATTTAAGGGTAGGGTGAAGGCTGGCCTGCTCTTCCTGGCTTGAAGTCTTGACTAGTCATCAGCCCTGTGCAGCCAACAAAACCATACTGCACCTCCCTCCTATCTTAATTAGTTACATCTTTAATTACTCAAATGCTATTATTACCTCCTGTGATGGGCACCATAGATAACTTTAAAGACTGAAACCTAATGAGTGAGAATGAGCTTTGCAAGCTGTTCCGGGTTCATGTTTGGAAAGAAACAGAACTTGGCTGAGGACTCGGGCTCATCTCATGAAGCCTGCTAGCTTGGGGGAGGAGAAGACACGGGGACTCCTGGGGCAGCAGCAGCAGGAGGAGCTCAGAGTGCCCCTCAAGCTCAGTTTCCTAGCCTAGGTCTAGCAACGCTTTTCCATCAGTGGAGTTGTGTTCAGTGCCACTCAATCACATTCCTCTGAAGTCGTTCTTCATGTCTTTGCGTCTTCTTCACATATTTACTCTTGCACATAGTACTGGCAGTGTTTACTCTGCAAAGATTCCTCTAAGACTCAGCTAAGCACACAATTTACTCAGCTAACAAGGGCTGGCATTTATTGTGGGTATCTTTGTGTACTTGTCGTTCTTTAGTCTCCGTTGACATTCAGTGGGAAGCGTTAAAACAAACAGCAGCACGCAGTAGGAGGGTTGCCTGTACCAACGCTCCTCTGTGAAATAGCTGAACGAGGCTGCCTGCTTGATGTTGGCCAGAGCCGGCTCCCACTGGTCTGCTGTCAGTGAGGATGGAAAAGCCTTTTTGAAGCAAGTGGGCTTTTGGGAAAAATTTTCATCTTTGGAAATTCAGCTCTTTTTTTTCCTTTGCAGTGCATGTATTCCCTTTATTTTTCCCTTGAGCTTTGCACTGATTGCAGCTAACATTTCCTGAGAGTGGATGAGGAAGTAGCCCTATGGAGTAACTCAAAGTTCAAGTTTCTAGCAGGCAAGCTTTTGGGGGCGGTTAGCCCTGAATTTGTTATTGCCCAATAATAGAGCAATTTATTGGGCTAGAGCAATTTATAGAGCAGGGGCTCTAAACCCAAGGGCACCTTGGGGTCTCGCTCTCGCTGTCAGC
>NW_009220265.1:3935-23581 GCF_000690835.1 Fulmarus glacialis | reverse complement strand
AGGGCTGGGACTCTGTTTGCTCTGTGCTTGGAAGAGGCAGCTGCCCGCTCGCCTCCCTGTTGGGATGCTTGAACCTGTTGCTGAGGAGAGCTCAGTTATACATGGAAACAAAGTAACCGAAGGCATGATAATTTATGTGATTAGTGCTTTTCTTCATTTAAACAGGGTTCATTGCAGGTCCTTCTTGTTCCTGCCAGTCTTTCGGTCGGCCAACAGGATCATACCATTCTCCAGCGTGATGCATCACGCTGTTTTGCAAAGGCTTGTAGCCCGCTGGTGAAAACAGCTCTTCAGTGCCTTTGTTCTGAGGCTTGTTTCTGTGATTTCTGGTTCATGTAGCTGGAAGCCTGCAGAATTTCAGCACATCCAGTCAGCTGCCTCTCTCTGGAAGAGAGCTGATGAGCAGCGGATGCCCTGCTTGGTGAGCAAGCCTGGTGTCAGAGAAGAATCTCGGTCAGTTTGCTTGTCCGTTGGTTTCTTGGCAAGCCAGCATTTGTCAGGAATACTGAACTGAATTCATGTTTACCTTTTGAGGTAATAAATTCCTACCACAACAGGCTGAAGTCTGCATCTAACGCTGCCCGATCTTCCTGCCAGTTCTGAATCGTCAGAGTTTCCTACTGGCAAAAGGTGAAGGCTCTGGACTCTGTTGCCTATGTTGCTTAGATGTTTTTGGCATTAATTGGCTGCAGCCTCTGCTGAGTAATAAAAAGCAGAAGAATAATACGCAGGCTCAACCCTGAAATCACAGACACAGTGAGCTGGAGTAGAGCTGTTCTTGAACTGGGGCTGTTCCAAAGTCTGCCGTCTAAAATGGGTCGAGATAAGGCACAAAAGTTCAGGACACCAATCTTCTTCCAGGTCGTGTTCTGCCCCTCTGTGTCTGCGGCAGTGAATCATGTTAAGGATATAAGTACCAGAAGCCTGTAGGATTAGCTGAACTCTTCCCAGTGAAGTTAACGGGGTTTTACTGCCTACCTCGCTAGCCTGCCTGCTCTTCTTGCCAAGTGCTTTGTGAAAAAAAGGTGCCTGCACTCTGCCGCTGTGAAAAGCGTTCTGGCTGAACCCAGGCTGTGCGCTAGGCAGGCTGCCAGAGAGCAGGGGAGGAAAAAGCTGATACGGAGGAGCCTGTTTGCTTTTGGACCTGGCAGCTCCTGTGCGTGCTTCACACTTGCATGCTGACATGCTCTGACCCTGACCCGAATGGCTACAGCTGTTCTCAGCCTGGCCTCTCAGTCTCCTGATCCTCCCGTGCTGCCTGGTGGAAGCTATTTGCAGAGAGGGATCAAAGGCATGGCCGAAAACCCTGACTATCTAGGGGGTAATGCAGCCTGTCTGGGGTGGAAGTCAACTTTTGCTTCGAAGTCATTGCAGAACATCTATGCTTTGCCAAGTATTGCTCCCTGAAGGCATGTGAGCCATGCTGGCAGCGGGCAGGGTCGGGCACTTGGTGCTGCTGCGTTGTCCTCGCTATGTGAAGGGGAGGCAGAAGGGCTGCGGGGGCAGGCACTGACCTGAGACGTACGAACCTGGGCTGCTGGTGCTGTCCCATCTCCATCAGACCTCCATGTTGCTGCTCCATGTATAACAGGGATGCGAGAATTCAGCTGGCTCTGAACAACTCATCCCCCAAATGGAGGCTGGGATCAGAGGACGGCTACTGCCGGATGCTTGGGATACGCTCGCTTTTTAGTGATTATTTTTGCTTTTAATACACTTTCTCACAGTGAACTGTTTTCTATTTTCCACTGCCTTTTGTGGTTTCCTCTCTCATGTCCAACTCTGGTTATTGCAGAGCGTGTGTGGCCTGTATTGTGGCTGCGTGGTGTGGGCAATGCTTGCTGGCCTGGGGTGGTCCATGGTGGGCTGGCCTCCATCTCCCCCCAGCTACATCCACGGCTGGACCCAGCCTGCTGGTGATGGTCTGCAGTGGTACGTAGGGGCTGGGTACAAAGGCTGAAAGCTGACTCTTAAGAGTTTGCACGAATAAGCTTTAGATTGCCCGAAGGAATCAAAATTGGAGTTGCTATTCTTCTGAGAGGCTCGCTGTTCATGGCACAGTGTGAATAATTATAAGCAATAATCCTGGCAGGCGCGAGCAACCCTCACGAAATCATGGCAGCAGATGAACCGCTGGGATGTGGCAAAGCCTGTGCTGGCAGAGAGGGTGGTGGTGTGTGGGGAGAACGCTGGGAGCACGTCCGAGGGCTTGCCGTGCTCCCCTTCCAAGGCGGGGTGATGAAAACCACCTTGAACCTTCCTACTTCAGGCAAAAGCATTTATCTTACTGGGGAGGGCAGCTGGTGTGAAAAACGGCTGGTGTCTGTGACAGCTCGGCAGCGTCTGAAGGACGGGACTTTATCCCTCCTTCTAAGCAGGGCAGATGTTTATGTGCAGACATCCCCCGGCAGCACTGGTGACCATGCTCCTTCGGGCAGGACCGGCTCCGGCAGCCTCAATGACATATAAGTAACGATCTTTTCCAACGAACTGTTCCTTGCTTCCCAGAAATAGCATTTGTCTCCAATGTCTGCCTTGATTTATGTTGAGTTCAGATGCTGTTAAAAATAATCCACCCACATGCTAAAATTATATTGTCTCTGATTATAGTCAGCTTTGTGGACGAAGCGCCTATAAAAAGATGAGTAAAAGGGTGCTCGGGGTGGGGTGGGGAGCAACAAGTTGTTTTCTGTAGGAAAGACATTTGTCCTTTGCTGTGGCCAGAGCCACTATCCAGGGGCAGGGATAGTGTTGGCACAGTTGGATTGCCCCGAGTTAGCTCTTGGGGAAAGGCAGCAGGCCGATTCCCAGTTTGCCCCTGCAAAGAATTCTTGTTAGCTCCCCGAGACTGGACGTGCAAGAGTTAAACACATTTAACCTGTGGTTCAGATGAAAACTCTTTAATTAGTGAGCGAGGCGTTTTAGCTGGTAGTGGAGAAGCCTCCTCCTGCCCCACCAGCTTGGTTGTTCTAGAGCTTTGGATACTTGGATTTATTTTTAAAATACCATGAGCTGCTCTCGTTGTTTTATTAGGAAAAAACCTAGAGCCTGTAAAATACAATTCCCTAGGATAGAAGGCTAATCCTCTTATTTCTACACATTTCTGGATGATTAAATGGCTGGATTATTTAAGTAGTGATTTGTTACTAGATTGCATCATCAAGGAGATCTAAGGCATAAATATTAGCTTTGGGCTTTTGGCTCTTTACTGTTGAAAGGGGTAGAAGGTGTTCTGCAGACAAAAGCCAGAGAAATTAAATTAAATGAGCATGTGGAGCAGCGGGTCATGGTGAAGCCCCTAAACCCGTATTGGCTCCCAAGGAGTTAAAGAGAACACGTACAGCAAGTAACATCAGCTTTGCCTAGTAAATCTTGTATCCTACTGTGTTTCGAAGTGAACTAGCCCTTCTGCTGTACTTGGAAAAGTTTCTAAACCGTTTGTTAGCTTCTCGGGCTTGGATTAGCCTTCGCCTTGCGCTGATCTGAGTCCTGGCAAGGGGAGCGCAGAGGGGGTGGGGGTCCCGCAGCAGCCCCTTGCTGTGCTCCCCCCTCCCCGAGCCCGTGGGGCAGCTGGGGGGGTTTGCCCCAGCACTGGTGGGGCTGCCTCCCAATCCCACTGGTGCCGTAGGTCCCGCGTGGTCACTGGTCCATGTTCGAGCAGCACAGGGCAGCGGATGATGCTTGGCCGTGTTGTCGCCAGCTCTGGTCCCACCACTGCCCCTCTGCCTGCCCCGAAACGCCTCCGGGACCCCCACACCGGGGGAATGCAGCCTTTGAAGGACAGCTAGAAAAATATTGGGAGTGGTTAACGCCAGCGTTGGAGATGCTCTGGAGAAGGGTGGCTGCATGGAGCACCCTACCTTCTCATGGCACACAGGGGAAAACGAACAGAGGAAGACCTCCCATGCTGTGCTTCATCACTTACTGGCAATCCTCTCGACGGATGAATTCCCCAGGACAGAGATGTGGGAGAGATCTATTCGGCGCTGCTGGAAATGCACAGCTACTGCAGGTTAAACATTGGTGTTGGATGCTCCCACCTGGCTGGTGCAAGAAGGGACACGAGCCTGCGCTTGTAAAGAGCCGTGACGGCCGAAGGTGTCTGGAGTGAAGCTCATCATCTCGGTGTTTGCAGTGGAGCCCGCTGCCCATCGGGTCTGACGGCCGCGGCAGCACGCAGCTGCAAGGTGGCTGGGGCAGAGGATGTTCTCAGGTTTTCCTCCATCAGTGGCTAAAAACCATGACAGTGAGCACACGGAAAAAACACAGGAGCGAAGGGAAGTGGCTCTGCACCACATCAGCTGGATTTTGCCCCAATTTGACTAATGAGATGTTGGTGGAGTTTGTGTGCCAGCGAGCTGCCCTGAGGCTGCCCAGATCCAGCCTCCCTCTTGCACAAAGCAAGCCGGGGCGAGCTTTGAGGCACAGAGCGTGAATCGCAGCGTCCTTTGCTGACAGCACCCATCAAGTCTGATGTTCCTTGGGGCAGGGGTGGGGACAGAACGAGGAGAGAAGAGGAAAGGGGAAAACCTCTCTAGTGGATAGCTGGGAGAGAAGCAGGGGGTCCTGGATGAGCATCCTCCTCCTCTGGGTCCCCGGCCAGGCTCTGGCGGTGGGGGTGATGCCATGAAATGCCTCGTACCTGGTGCACTTGCACCTTTCCTCAAGATCAGCACTGACTGGAATATGCCTAATGAAGTGTGGTTGTTTTGCACTAATTGGTTGTTAAGCCTGGTGTGTGTATAGTGTTGGGCAGTATTTATCACGTTAAAATGAGTTGGACTCGATCTTAAAGGTCTTTTCCAACCTAAATGATTCCATGATTCTGAGTGTTACCTGCTTCTTACCTGCGAGGCTGTGTTTATTCTAACAAGTTACAGACTAAATGCTGTGAGCTGAAAGGATCTTGGCATGGAGTTATAGACTAAAAGCTACAGTGCAAAAGGGTGAGGGGAAAAAGGGAAAATAGGATGGTTTAAATGTCAGTGGCAATCACTTAAACAATAAACCCGGCGTGATGGTGACTCGGAGCTGCCAGTGCAAGGTGGTGAGGATACGAGCATTTGGGACACTGAGGTGTCTGCACCCCCGGCCTCGGGTGTGCGGGGGAAAGGTGGTGAGTGGAAAAAGCAAGACGTGGAGCTGCGGGTGGGGGCCTGTCAGCGTTACAAAGGTTAATACACCATGCAACATCCGTACCGCTTGTTTTTTGGTGCTTTCAGGGAGAGTTGAGGGTGAAACGAGCCTCCTACCCTTGCCTGCTGCTCGGGCCCGTGGCTGCAGCCGCCCACGGTGGCCCCTGGGCGCTGGGAGGGCTGGTGTGTGATGGGGCAGCCGGGCTTCCTTACCTCCTCCCTCCCCTGCTCCGGGCCCGGGGGACCAGCGCGCCCTCCGCTCTGGTGCCCAGGGGCGGGTGGCTTGGTCGGGTCCTGCCGAGATGCCCGCTGAGTTTTGGAGAGGCGCCTGCTGTTCGGTGGTGGGTTTGGGGCTTTGCTGCTCTGGTTGTGTTGTATCCTCCCGCTGGAAATCCCCAGATTATTCCCAGCCAGCCATGTAAGGAGAGACGGGTGTTAAGCAGGGTTTTGGTGGATGCGCTGCAGACTTTAGTAACGGTATCTGAGCAGTGCAGAGGGTTCAGGAGAAAAACTTGTTCACTAGGAAATGTAGTTTTGTCTAGATAGAGAAAGGAAGGTGAGTGCATGTGGCTTTGGCTCTGGATTAGGGGCCAGCGGGTCTTTGGTTTTCTTCTTCTGCATGCAATATGCTAAAATCAACTGGTTCGAATATTTTCAAGGCTGTTGGATGGAGGGATGATAGGTGGCTGGAAATCAAGGAGTGCCGTTGGCAGGGTGGGACTTCTGCAGGGGTTTGGGTTTCCGAGCCTTAGAAGAAATGCTGTTGGAATGAACCAATGAAAAAAAAAAGTTGCAATAACAAAAGTATTTTAGACATAATACTGATATTAAAATCAGCATGAGCAGGAAGGGTGTTTTGCTGTGGACTTGAAACCGGAGCGGAGTTGGAAAGCACAATTCCTCAGCCGCTTTAAGAAATTCAGTTGAAAAATAAGACAAAGTAAATATTTACTTGAGCTTGGACTATCCGAATGCATTATTGCATTGGGAATTCTTAGCTCTGGTACGTTAATACTTTCATCTGTTGTGTTGATAAACCCTCTGACAGCGGGGCTGGAGCACACCCCGCCGGACCCGGCACGCGCGGGGAGCTGCCCATCGCCGGCGCTGGGCCAGCCTGCTCCCGCATCCCCCCGGCTGCTTCTGACACCTCTTGTTTAAACACAAGTTCTGCTTTTTAATGAATTCAACCTTCAATGCAAATTAGATTCCAAATAATAAGTAATTAACTTTATCAAATTGACATTACCGTTTATAACAAAATGTCAACATCGCCTTTATAAACAAGGCAGAGCTGCTATTTGCAGAGCCGGGGGGAGACCGACTTGGTAGGAAAAGGCAGCAAAGCCTAGACAAGAGCAAATGATCCGTTTCTTGGGCTGTGGTTTCTCATCCGCTGCCTTTCAGAGGGGCTCCCTGCAGCCCCGAGACCTCGGTGCCCTTTGCTGCATTGAAGCCAGCCCGTGGTACCCACGGTGGCACGGCCAAAGGATGTCGGATGCGCGTGCAGAGGATGTCGGGGTGGGATGCCTCCACCCGCCCCCAGACAGGGCAGCTATCGCAAAAGCCTTTGTGTTATTCTAAGCGAAGCTTGTAGATAGTTTCGTCTTTAAATGGTGCTTAAGTGGAAAAGCAGGGTTTAGCTGATGGTATTTCCAGAGGTGTAAAATACAGGCGAAGAGGTCAGGCTGCGGTATTAGGATTCAAGCCTGGATTTCCACCTTCCTCTTAAGGTCTGGGTTTGACACCTCTGGTTTTATAAAGAGGAAAAAAAATAAGTTGTGGATTAGAAAACGTGGGTCTGGATCTGGAGTGGAGGCCAAGCTCCTGATGGATGCACATGCCCAATAAAAATGTGAAAATTTGCAAACTGGGAAGTTCCTTTAAAAAAAAAAACATACAGTATGTTTAAAAAAAAACCTCACATAGGCAAATAAAATCACTTCTCCGTGTGCATTGGTGACAATAGTGTATATTTTCTTGTTACCCAAGAAATGAAGTTACTAATTTACCTCCAGTGTCCTCGCAGACAGAGGTTAATAGCTGCAATAAGGATAAAGTTAATCCTCCCTCCTGCAAGCACAGATCTGGGACCGCAGCATCAGACCAGAATTTAAACACATAAAACTCGAAGGGCTCAGCCCTGGCGGTTCCCGCGAAGGAAGCAGAAAATAGGGGCCGTGCTGCTTTATTTTGGGGTGTCGTGCAATGGTTCCAGGTTAAACATGGGGACCTGGGGGGTTTCGGAGCAGGAGCCCTCCCTGGGGGGGACACAGCTGGGGGGAGCAGATTTCTTCCATGTGATTTGGGTCATAATTTTATAAGGAATTATTTTCGTAATGGAAAATATCCAGTTTATTGGCATGGGTGTTTCTGTGAATATGTCTTTTTTTACTGCAATTCAACATTTCTGGCAAAGGCCACCAAAAATTTGGCAGTCGAAAAGCAAGTGTTAAAATAAAACTCTCCGTGGACTAGCAGCTCGGAGGTGTCTGCCCCAGGGATGGATATAGGGGCAATTAAAAGCTTTAATTCTCTAATGATCCAGGTGCAAAAAAAGTGGTTTTGTTTTTTTCTTTTTTTTTATTTTTCTGAAGGTTGCTATTTAGAGTCTGGCCATTCAGGAAGATGCCAGTGGGATCAATGGGATCTGTGGCCTTTCTTTTCAATACACCTCTTGGCAACAATAAACAAGATAAATTTCAATTTAAAGGATAATTTCTTAAGATTGGGAAAAAATGGGATGGGAGGAGGAGACTGAAAATACGCTTTTGATTCAATCTAAAAATCCATCTTCTAGTTAAGATTAAAAAAAAAAAAACCCAAACCCGCACATTAATCTCATCAGTGGAAATAATCATATTGGGTCTATGATCTTAATCTTTTATGTCATACACATCTGGAAAAGTAATTCAGGGGAAATAATATAAACTTCAGCTAAGCTGTATAAACCCAACGAGAGAGTGATTTCATTGAACTGCAGCTCGGTGGCCCTTTGTCACACGCCTCCTTGTAACAATATTGACTTTATAACACCTACACTTTGTTCTCTTCCTTAACAGGACAGCTGCTAAGTGCTGGTAAAACAAACATCACATGCTCCGTGGGGCTCCTACAAGGTTTGCAATCAAGCGCTCTCTAATAACCGCTTAAATACTCTCATCAAGCTTGTCCTTGCTGTTTGCTTTAGGACACGGTGTTTTTCTCTCCCTTCTGTATTTATTCTATGCGAGCGATAGTTGGAGCTAGAGGTCACGCAAAGTAAATGCAGGTGGTGGGGTTTTTTTTTTCTTCCCCTGGGTTGACTCTCCTCATTGAGTTTGCCTTTCTCCATCAGCGGAGTGGATGTGGCTCTAAAAGCATCGCCTTGTTTTTTGAGGTTGGGTAACCTGCCCTGAATGCGGCTCCTTGTTCTCTCCTGGCAGGTTTTCAAAACCAAACGGAGCAAATGAAAGGTGACAAAAGAAATAAGAGCTTGTTTAGCAGGAAGAGGGGAATCCATGCGAAATCATATTGCCCCTTTGCACGGCCTCCAAGGTCAGCAGAAACTGGGCCAGTCGCTTGTGAGAGGCTGGAGAGTGAACCAGAAAAAAAATAGTGGCCGTTTACCCCTGTGGCAGCTTCCCTTCGTGGGTCCCCGTCTCTTCTGAGGGTTGATGCCGCTGCCTGTTGGTCTCTTGCTTCGCTTAAAGCCGCCCTCTGATCTCCTTGCATCTGCAGCCCGCGCCTTCAAAGCCGCCGCTGTAACGGACAGCAGGTATTATATAGGTACGGCTATAGGATAGCTGTGGCTGGTGAGTTATCCTAATGGGAGCATGACCCCCTTCTCCTCCAGGTGACTGGTCTGGATTTGGAGGACACACCTCCATTACATAGCTGCATCCCTGGAAAAGCATTCCAGGACGGGATGCTGTACATCCCACCCGGCCCCGCACGCCGGGTGCCGGGGGCTCTGGTGGGGCGGTGGAGGCAGACACCTACACGCTGGTGAGCACCGGGAGCGGGGCCGTCAGGGGAACCGGTAGCGCTTCCCCAAAGAGCTGCCTGGACCGAGCGTTTCCAAAAGTGACGGCTCTTTACAGCGTGTTGCTCCCCAGCACCAGCCCCGATGACAAGTCTAATACAGCCCACTGCATTCTTGGCTCGCTTACCTCTGGCAAGCGTGCAGCGGGGTCTCGGCTGGCTCGCCAAACGCCCTTCCAGCCATTTCCCCACAAAGCTGCTATTATACCCTGACAAGGCAGCTCGAATCGGCTCACGTTGGAGCAGCTCCATCCCGTATGACCCAGCGAGCCATGTCCTGTGCGCTGCACCCAGCTGTTTCCACGTTAGTGTTGGAAACTGGAGCTTTATGATCAAATAACATTTTGTCTGATTTTGCAGCTCGCGGGGCTTTGCAAAAATCTGTGCCTCGTTGTCCCGAATCACGTTATGCTCTTGTAGCTCGTGTTTTGGTGGGGATGGCGAAAGAAAGCAGCCTGTGCGGCAGCCTGTCCGACCCGGAGATGTGGTCAGCATGGGTGCATGTGCAGGGCTGTGCCTCTCGCAGACCCACTGCAGCCCAGCAGTTATTCTGCCTTGCAGAGCCAGGCTTGCCAACCCATGTGCATGGCCCAAAATTAAAATAAATGGTTATTTTACTGAGCTAACCTATTGCTGGGGTGGGGATGGGGAGGAAGATGCTCTGCTCAAAAGCACCTTGCCGATCAGAGATGTGCAGAAGTTCATGAGGGGTTCAACTACGGCATCCAGAGTGATTTCTGTCCTTCGTGGTGGACAGCAGAGCCAAGCCCTCCCTCCCCCCGCTGCAGTGGTGCTGCTCGGCCCCGAGTCCTGCCAGGATGGGGAGCGGGCGGCTGGGCGAGGGGCACTCCCTGCAACAGCCTCCCGTGTGATCCAAGTGAAACGAATAGTACCAGGACTTCCAAAATCCATAATTATTGTGCAGGCAGGGGAACTGTCCCCCATTCTCCCCTCAAAGATATTCTAGAAATTAAAATAACCCTAACAAAGCTGTATAGGTTTATCCTAATGGATCAGGAAGACCAAGCTAAGGCTGCCACAATATCTGTGCTTTCTGTGGAAGATGGGCCAGTAATGCCGGCTTCCCAAACTTACTTGTTTTGCCTTCTTTGTCCTTTTCCATGTAAAGGTTACCTGCTCCTGTGCCGAGAGCTCTCTCCGTGCGCACACAAGGCAGCTGCTTCCCCGTGCTGCAATCTCCCGGGGCTTCCATTTAACGGCAAGGTGACTTTTCTGTTGTTAGCAGGGGGACGTGTCTCCTGGGCCATCCCTGGTCCCAGCAAGGGCTGTCTGGCCACGGCGGCTGCCCAGGAGGGTCTTGCTGGTCATGGGAGAGCGGAGCAAGTGCCTTGGGGAGGGAAGCGCTTGGAGCTGGAGCTGCCCTCGGTGCCTCCCATGCCGGGAGGGATTTTTGCAAGGCCGGGTGCCTTAAAGCTCAAGCCCTGAGTCTTGGCCGGACTGCGGCTTGTCCCCCTGACCAGCCTGGGGTGACAGGAGCGGTGGCCCCGTGGCCGTGCCAGGGCAGCCTGGTGCCCCCTGCAGCCCTGCGCCGAGCTGCAGGTGGGAGATGCCCATGGCGAAGGGTGCAGGTGGGACATGTCCCTAATGCACCAGCAGCAGAGGGGAAGATCTCGAGAGCAAAGGTGAGAGGTCTGAAATGAGCCCTAATAACGCCTGGGTCCGTGGCAGCGCTCCCAGAGCAGGCAGGTTTATTGCTCCCCTCCTGCCTGGTTGCTCCTCCAGCCCTCGGCAAAGCAGGAGGCAGCGGCAGGGTCCGGAAAGCATTCCCACCTCTGCCGCCGGGATCAGGGTCTGGGTTTCCATCGGGTTACGCCGTGGTGTCCCAGCTGAATGCAGCCCTTCAGCTGCTGCAGGTTTTCTCAGCTTTCTGGTTTCCTCTAGGAAAACCAGAGCTGGTCAAAACATACCGGAGGCTCTCGGTGTAGGAGAGGGGGGCTCGGCTGGGGTCTGGGCTGCTTGCTCCTGGGCTGGCTCAGGTAGGCAGGATGGCAGGAGTGGGCGTGTGTGGGTTTAGAGACTGTAGGCTTAGCTCTATGTGGTTCCTGTGACCAGCCTCGCTCAAAATAATCAGATTACTCATTCCCTTTAAAAACAAGGGAAAACGCTGCGTATTTTCTTGCTTTCAAAGAAAGGATTTGCTCATGCTGAAGTCCTTGTTCAACACGCAGAGTCCCTGCAGGCTGGATGCTTTCCAGGTATGGCAGACTGGCAGAGGGTCCCGCTGTGATGCTGCCTGAGCCCCTCGGTGCACGTGGTGGGGTCCGGGCGCCGCTGTGATCGAAAGCGATGGGCTGCTGAGGATGGCATGCGTGCGGAGCTTTTGTGCGAGGGGGATCAGCCCCAGGCACGGAGCCTGGGGGGGATCCTGCTCCAGACTGAGCCCTCTGCTCTTTGGGCAATGCTTAAATATTGCTCGAGGCAGAGAGCAAGTGCTCCCGGGCTGCGCCTGGATTCCCCATCCCTCTCACCCCCTCGGGGAGCAGCTTCCCATGGGGTTGCTGCCTTGTTCTGGAGGGGCTTTGCATCCCTGTTCCCCCTCTCCCGAGCAAGCGGGGCCACCAGCCGCTCCGCTTTCATGCTGGTGTCGGAAGCAGAGGCTGGTTCTTTCCCTTGGGTCACAAATTTACATCCAGCCAAATGCAGTCATTAACTCCATGCTGTTGGTTTTCTCAGCTCCCAGTTTCTGACTGGAGCTGACCAAGTGCACTGGCAACATTGGAGAAGGGGCTTTCGGGTAAGATGGATGGTAAAACACCAGTGCCGACTCCCAGTGCTGTAGTAAATCCACCCCCAAACCAGCCCAAACGCTGTAGCAGCTACTCTGGAGGTGACCCAAACCCCCTTTCGCAGAGCACCCGTGGCTCCCTGGGGAGCGTCCATCTCTCCTCAATACCTGCACCTCAGTTCAGAGGTCAAAGCCCTGCTACAACATCTCCGAATAAACCTTCCCTCCATTTTAATTTGAGAAAATCTGCTTACATCTTATAGGAAAGCTGCCACCTCAGGGAGGACAAATCACGGGGGTCCCAATCCCCCTCCTGCCAGCCGGCGGGTGCCGGGGCACGCTCTGCCTGGGGGACCGCTCCACCCGAGCAGCGGATCAATACGTAGGCCTGGATGAGGACACAGTATTTAAATCACCAGAGAGACCGTTTAAATGGGAAATCAGTAAGTGAAGCATGAGAGATTGATTTTAAATAATTTTTATGGCCAGGGACTTCAAGCTGTTGTCAATATTTCTGCATAAATAATGAAAAACATTAAAGGGGGGTAGACGTGACCAACAGCATGCCTAGATAAACCTCGGGGCTGGCGGGGTTGCAAGGTGTGGGGAGCGATGCAAATCACGCTGCTGGCAGGTGAAGCCGCTGACACACCATTTATTTTCATGTGCTGACAGCACCAGCCCCTTCCTCGCTGGCACTACCAGCAGCAAGGCGCTTATTAAAGCAGCGCTGATTTAAAAGGAAGGAAAAAAAAAAATTAAAGAGGTTATGATAGGAAATGATGAGCTGGGCAGATTTTATATCCCATCCCTAAGTGGCATTTGTTGATTTGTAGCAGCAGCAGGCATGGCTGTTCCTCTGGCTGCAGAAAGCCGATGGGGAGCATCCCGTGGGCATGGGGGATGTGGTCCTGCCTGCTGGGCGAGCACCGGCCGAGCCCCGCGGGACGGGGCTGGCGGAAGACAGCACCGGCTGTCCGTGGGCAGGTTGGTATGATCGCTCACCATAGTGTTTTCATTTCTTAACGGGACCCTCCTGCCGTGGAGCTCCTCCTGAAACCCCGCTGCTGTCGGAGAGGGCTCTGGCTGCCTTCCCTGAGAGGCATTTCAGCAGCACCCATCTGCCCTCATCCCAGGGTCTGTTTATAAACCATTTAGATGTTTTCCCACTTCCATCTTCCTGGCCAGGATGATGCCTGCTCTCACCTCGTCCTTGATCCTGTCCCAACGCCTCTGAAACAATAACCAGGCGGTAGCTGGCACCCGCTTGCAAAACATCCATTACCTTGGTCTCTGCAATCAAAAGCCATTTATAGTAAATGTGTTTGCTTTGTACTGAATTACTCACAATGCTGCCAAGTACAACCACACCAGCTGTTAATTAGAGTTTAGCTTTTATTACCAAAAAGTCTGCTCTGTTGATATGGAAAATGGGAATAAAAAGTCATTTAACCTATTGTGATGTGAAAATAAACGATGACTTGTTGGTTTAATTAAATAGTCTATTTATCTAGCCGTCAAAGTGTTTGAACATACACAGGATTATGAGCAGCATTACCCTGGCTTGTCTCCTGTTGTCTGAATAATCCATGTTGTTTGAAGTGACAGTTACCTGCTAAATGGCCCATTGAACTCCACGTGAATCTTTCAGCAGAAAAGTCCGATGCATCACTTTGCTTCCCGCGCTCTCTGATGTTTGTTTGCTTTCCTTTCCTTCCACACGCCATGTAACCGCCACCTCCTTCCCACCACCTCCTTCCCACCACCTCATGCAATGATTCCTGTGGCACAGCAAGGGGCATCAGCGTCAGCCCCTTCCCTGCATCCATACGTGTGTGCACATATTCTCTGCTTCCCAAAAACGTTCCCACTGGGCTCGTTTTGGGATGTCGCTCTGTGTTGCATGGGAGAAGTCATACTGGGGTGTCCAGTATGGGCTCTGTCTTCATCTTTTGCATCCTGCTCTTTAGGCTAAAGCTGATAAAGGAGTTTCTCCATGCTCAGGTCTGACGGTCTTTGTGTTCTGTGTCTTTTCTTTGTCCCTGCAGCTCTGTCTTGGATCGCCAAGAAAACCACAACAAAACGGAGAACCGGGATACGGGTCGCAGTGAACCCAGCACATCGGGACCTCCAAATGGTGAGGCTTGGATGGCAGGTGTGGGGAGCAGGCAGTGCTGAATAGAGTGGCTCTAGTGCTTCTCCTGGGGGGAAAAAGAGCGTGAGGTGTTCTTCAGATGTTGAAAGGGAAAATTAATTTCAAGGCCTAAAGGGAAATCTGGTGCTGGGAAGGGTACCGAGGATTGCCTCTCTGCTCCCGGGAGGGCGAGCAGCTCAGCACGGCAGCTCCGGGGACAAAATGGCATCTCTGTGCCGGGATACTGAGCAAGGCAGGAATGTAAATCCCGGAGTTTCCAGGGCACAGCTCTCAATTACGAAACGAGATGGGCAGCAAGGGAGCTGGTGCTAATGTGATTCGGATGATTCAGGAGCGGGCTCGGAGTTCAGCTGCCAGGCGGAGCGTTGCAAGCTGCCCTGGAGGACATGATGCCTCTTTCTGGAGGGAGTTCAAGGATCTTTACTCATCTGTGGCACAAATGGCTTTGTTATTGCTTCTTTTCCTTCTTCCTTTTATAGAGTATTTCGCCATCTGCCAAAGCTGGAGGGAAGATTTCTTGCTCGCCAGGCTGGGGAGGAGAGCGATGGGGTCCCACTAGGGCTGTGTGTGGGATGCACAAATTTTTCTGTCTCAGGTGCCTGTTTGTTTAATACAAAGCAGACCAACCAGTGCCACTGTTCTTGGGGACATGGGGTTGTGCTCCTGGCACAGGTCAGGGGCTTCTGCCTGTTCCTCCCATCCGTCAGTCCTCCTTCGGACTTGCCTGGCTTGTCATGCTGTTGTTGGATTGCGAAGGTGATGAGCAGCCTTGGCAGCTGCTTTGCAAAATGCATCTGCACGTTGCAGCTCTGCCATCGTGCTCCCATGGAAGAGGGATGTGCTGTGTTACCCCCACCCCTCCAGCCCCATGCCAGGCTTGGTGCAGCCCACGGCTCATGGCAAATGTCCCTGCCGTGGTGGCAGGAGGCACCAGACAGAGGTGGCTTCCCCCTGCCACCCTGGTCCTGGTTTTATCCCCGGCTGAGTAGAACTAGTGCTGGCAAGATCTAGAGCAGGGTGTTTGCCTGGGTGGATTTGCAAGGAGAAGCTGGCAACCGGCAGCAATGACTCCTTGGGCAGAAGTTCCACTCACTAATCTTGGCATTGCAACATTTTCCTTGGGGAGCTGGAGAGGAACCTGTTCTGCCTTCAGGTAGGTGCACCGGTGCAGCCGTGCACGTTGTCCATCGACCGTCTCCCCCAGGCAAAGAGGGAAGCTGTGTGCCAGCCCTGCTCTGCCAATAGCTCATCAGCCTCGCTAACGAGCAGGGGTGTTGCTGCTCTGCTTGCTTCTCGCTGGAAACCATCTTCAGCTGCTCTGCCGCCCCAGACCCCCGGATGAGCAGAGTGCTCTGACCCTGCGCGGTGCAGCCGGCTAAGGAAAAGCTTAATCGCACGTTGCTCTTTTTGGTGTCAGCCTGATGCTTCTTCTTTAAATCCTGCAGCAGTGGCACAGAGCACAGGCGTCCTCTGCAGAACTCCGTCTCCACGAGAGCGCTAAACTTGTCACGGCTGTTTACTTACGCTTTTGCACTGTTTGTGTAGTCAGAAGTCTTGATCTCGTATTTATCTCCTCTTAAAAGAGCTACAGTTTATAGTTTAAACACATTAATCATTTCCAAGCCTTTAAAGGGCTTTTAAGAGGAGACACTGGTTTTGTTTGCCTTTTAATTTTTATTTCAAGTCTCCCTTCCGAATCAGAAGGCAAGTGCTTTAAAGGACATTGAAGGAGCGCACTCTCATATAAACTGCAAGCCGATAAGTATGCCCCCATGCTAAAAAAATACTGCAGGGAGTTGTGCTTTGGAGGGACCCCTCCGCGTGGGAGCAGCAGCCGGGTGCTCGCTGCTCCGGCTGGTTTGCATCGGCTGCGCGGTGCTCTGCTGCAGCCAGCCCTTGGTGGCAGGTCCCTTTCGGAGGGCGCGGGGCTCCTCGGGGTGCTCCTGGGCTCACGGTGCCGCATCCCCAGCGCAGGGGAGCGATTCGCACCCTGCAGCCGGCCTGGCCTTTCGGGTGGTGTGCGCGGTCTGCACGTTGCGGGCTGGGGAGAGGCTGCCAGCCTGGGTTTGTGTGGTCTGGCGGTGAGGGAGGTGTTAATGCATTTGGTGGTTGACTTGGCTGAGCTGCTCCAGAGCTTGAATTTAGGTTTTTACAGACTTATAAATAGATGTCGCAGTGTTTTAGCTGAAGGTTAGAGATGATCAGAAGTGCTGGCAAAGCACAGCCTGCCTAAGGAGGTAACTGATGGCTGTTTGGGGTCTGCATTGCTGTTTGGGTTATAACTCTCCCGTGCTGCTCTTGCCCCATCCCCAGCAGAGCGGTTGCAGGCTCCGTGGCTGACCGTACCCGGGCTGCTCACGGTTGTGGGGTTTGAGCTAAAAACCTCTCCCGGGGTTTTCAGGGAAGAGAGACGGGGCATCCCGGCTCAGCCACGACCGAGCGATGCTGGCTCTCCTTCGAGGTGCTGCCGCAGCCCCACTGGGGACACGGCATTCGGGAACGCTTTTGGTAAATATCGGCACGCTTGTTTATTTTACAGGGAGGAAGTTCTGCCAAAAGTAAGAAAACTCACAGAGCATCCATTTCGTATAGAAATAATAAGCGTTGTGAGGGACTAATTGCTTCGGGGCATCGGTCAGGCACACAAAGCCTCTCATTAGCGAGGGGTTGTGACCTCAAGTCATCAGTGTCTCGCTAAAATGCATGAAATAAGGCTGCTGGTTTCTGCTAATCACCTACAGCCAGGTGTCAGCGGCTGGGCGTTGCGGGCTGGAAAGGCAGGATTTGGGCAGCTGCCCTGTCCTCGGGCTCGGCAGGGCTGCACCGCGGCGGCTGCACAGCGCTTTGTCACCCATCCTCGCCAGCCTCGGGGGTGCAGAGCTCGGCGTTGTTAATCCAGCACCTTGCACAAGCAAAACCTGCAAAAAGCAAACAGGGAGAAGAGCCTGCTTGTCCTGTCACCTCCCGAAGGACTTGCCCCGCTGGCACATTAACACCGACCCTCGCGCTTCGTGTCCCCCATCCCGGGAGGCAGCCGGGCACTCTAGGCGGGATGCTGGAGACGTGCTCGTAAATAAGGGCTCATTTTCCACCGCGCCCTCAATGCAGCCGAGGTGTGAGATGCTGCTGTGTAATCGGGGTGTTGACGTTTCTCCCGTGGTGGGGTGGGAGTGGGACCCTCCATGCAGACCTGTTTCCCTGCCGTGAGCAGCTGTAAAGGTGGGTTTGCCAGAGCCCATCTCTGCCACACCGAATCGCTGTTGTTATCCTTGGAGTCCCACCTCGCTGCTGCAAACGGCTCCAGATGTGTCAACACTGAGCCCGTCTGGATCTGCCAAGAGGCCTGCACGAAGCAAAGTGTCACTGCAAAAGGATCCGCGCTGGCAGGGCCAGGACGTATCTTCACATAGCGGGGTGGAAACTAGGATTATTTTTTAATTTTCTCTCGCCTTTCGGGATGGATGAGTGGCTGCATCCCACGTTGCTAGGGCTGGAGCCGAGACCCGAGGAGGCTTGCCAGGTGTGGATGAACACGGATTTACCTTCTCATTGACTTGGGAAAGGGAATCCTGTCAATGCTGGAGGGGCTGCAGGGCTCCGGGTGTTATAGCAGCGGCTCATCATCTGCATGGCAGCCCTAGGAATGAGGCGCTTCTCCCCAAAACTCAGCATCCTGCACCAAGCAGAGTCCTGCCGGCCACGCTGCAGCTGGAGGGCAGCAGGAGAGCTGCCCTGATCCCTTGGGGTTTTTTTGGGAGCTCCATCGCTTCCCAGCTGGCGAGCTGGACGTGCGGAGCCCTTCTCCTTCGCAGCAGCTGGTGCAAAGTGGCGTGTGAAGGGCTGACCATGTTTAAAAGACATCCCAAAAGAAGAAAAAAAAAAAGTCCACGTGTGTTTAATGCAGGACCTGGAAATTCCCCAGCAACGGTCAGGAATCGGCCTCAAACTGCCCCATCTCAGCCCGCGAGGTGGGTTAGCTGGTGGGCAGGGGGATGCGGGAGGGGAACGGGTGAGCAGCGATCCCGGCAGGGATCTAGCGGTGAGATCTGGCTCTCTGGCAGATGATGTGGATTTGACATGCTCCCTCGAGGACTGTGGGTTCCCAAACCAGCGCATAAATTACAGCGAGGCTTCGCTAACCCAGCACTCACATCTGCTGGAGGCAGCCCCATGCCAGCGCTCTCTGCTACGTAAAACCAAAACCAGACCCGTTTGCTCAGCACTCTGAAATTCCCAGCGAGAACTGAGGGCGAAACCCAGCAGAAACCCACGGCGTGGTGTTTGGCACAGCTCTTTCCACCCCAGATAGCCATGAGCAAACTTTTAAAATTTCTTATTAGAAAAACAACCGCCTAATGATGCTTTTGCACCAGCGTTTCTGTGCTCCTTCGGTGCTCTGCGGGCACCCTGACCCGAGCTGTGCAGCTGTGGCTCCTCTGGCCCCCTGACCCGAGCTGTGCAGCTGTGGCTCGTGTGAGCCCCGTGGGAGGTGGGAGCAGCCTCTGCTCCCGGTGAACGGGACTCCCTCGAGAAAGCTTTATGCACGTGGGAGACTGAAAGTCGGTGAGTTTGTCCCAAATATTCCCTTTTGGGCCAAAGGGGGAAAATCCCAGATTTCTCACCATCCTGTTTCATGCTCCAGTTGTGTGATTGCTGTTTCTCAGCATCGCTGCACATTTATCTCTTTTTCTGTTGCTCTCCCTGCAATTTGGATAATGCTACAGATATCTTTAATAACTGCCTTACCGTAAGCAGCTTTTCTCCAAATTGTTTACAGTCTCCTCAAGTTTTGGCCTGCAACGTTATCACGGCAATACTGAGAGGAAAGGCAAGAAATGGCTTGGGGACTAAGTCTGTGGATGCTGGAAGCACCCGAGGGCTGCAGCAGCGATGGGCCGGTGGGGAGGAACAGCCGGTGCTGCGGGAGGAGAGCACGTCCCCGGGTACGAGAGGGCTGGTGCCGCCGACCGTCCACTCCTTCCTTCCTCGTGTTTGCAGGATCAGCCCCTAAGTGAAGTACTGCCCGGTGTACTGGTACCGGTGCCGGTCGGGGCTGCTGGTGGGATTTGTGCTGTTGGTCCCGGGAGGGCCGCTGCCCTGCACCCAGCGTCATCGCTCCGGGAATGAGCTGCTGTGGCCGGCGGGGCTGGGAGGGGTGGTAGGCGTTCACAGCTCTCCTCGCCCAAGGAGATGCCACATCCCGATGCTCTGTGGATGTGGCATCCCACTGCTGGGGCTGGTGCGGTGGGCTGATGAGAGGTGAAACCCCCTCCGCATCCTCCTGTCCTTGAGCTGCATCCTCCTCCTCCACACCTCCTTCTGTTTCTCTAGGGCAGAGCCCGAAGGTGTCTCTGGAAATGCAGCAGGTACCTGAGCAGCGGTGCTGAGCAGATGGAAGTGGCTCGGTAAGCCTGTGTTTAATCTGCCCTTGCCCCCTTTCTTCTTGGAAAGAAGAGCCCCAGCTCTGGGGCTGGGAGCGGCTGGGCAGAGCTCTGGAGAGGACATATGTAATTTCTGTAGGTGACTTTCTGCTGGGAGAGCCCGCTGGGCCTGCACCCTTCCCGGGCGATTCCGCTGGCGGCAGACA
>NW_009220265.1:3716-3917 GCF_000690835.1 Fulmarus glacialis | reverse complement strand
CACCGGCGGCCCCTCTGCTGCCGCTGCCCGCGCGGGGACGGACACCTCCCACCTCCCAGCGATGCCTAGCGCCGAGCAAGCTGTCTACATCTTCCCGCCGCTGTGCAAATATTAGCTAATTAAGTGGCAGCAACCTTATCTAAAGGACACTTGTGATGGCGTTGTTCGTGGCCACAGCAGGGAACAGGGAGGAGTAATTCA
>NW_009220265.1:0-3622 GCF_000690835.1 Fulmarus glacialis | reverse complement strand
AAAAAAAAAAAAAAAAGAAAGAAAAAGGCGGTGTCAGAGCTGGGCAAGGATTTTAGCAAAGCTTTTGTTGTCAGCTCTTGTTGGGAGGAGGGTTCGTCAAGGGAGGACTCCCAGGTGCCGGGAGGGGGTGGTCTGGGGGTGCACTGGGCTCTGGGGAGACCCCAGGACCCATCCCCTGTGAATCTGGGGTTGGCTGCAGAGGCCGGGGTTGCTCTGGGAGGGGGATTGCAGACACCCGAAACAGCCAGTGATGGTGAAGGAGTGCGGGCAGCGCTGGGCGGGGGTGCAAGGGCACTGGTGTCCCACCAGTGGCGTAGCTGGGGGGTTCGGAGGAAAGGCTGGAGCTGTCTGCTTGTACCATGCAAAAAGAAAAGATGTCTGAAACCTCAGCGCTTTGAAGGAAGGGAAAAATCATTTCAGGACCCCTCCAGTTCTCATCTCCATCACCCCCCCAGGCACCTTCATCCCTGCCGCTGCCCTCTGGGTTGTGCTGCCTGCAGCTGGGGGCTTGTCCCTGCTCCCCCTGCACCTCCCTGCCCGGCTGCTGCTGCGGGGCTTGGAGGTAAAAGGCATTAAAGCTTGTGAGCCTTTGGGTCTGACAGTGAGAGGGCTGGCTAAGTGGCTTCGGCAGGTTCCCCTGAGGGTGACACATTCTCCTTTCATCTGTGGACTGGACGGCTGCTCTCTGTGATGTTTATTTTAAGCAATTTTGCTGAATGCTGTGAATTATTCCCGTTCACTCATGAGTGGTGATCTTGAAAGCAATCTAAGAGGTTCAGATAAGCTTCCCAATAACTCGCAGTGAGATTATTTCTGCTCCCCTGCAAAAATCTCCTTGCTATAAAATGTGATGGGTGAACTGGCAGCCCGGTGCTGTTCAGCTCTCCCCTGTGCTGGCGATGCTGCTTGCACAGGTTCTTCTTTTTACAGAGAGAAGGACAAAGCGGCCGTTTGCCAGCGGGCTTTAGTGTGCTGAAGGTCCGTGTGCACGTTGTTATCTTGTGCCCAGTAACTCAAGATCCCCTCTTGCTTCCTTCATTAATTTCTAGCAAATTCATTTTGTATCTTGCTGTAGAGGTCAGTGTACTGAGACTTTTTTTTTCTAAAATCATCAGAAACAAGCGAGGCTGGAGGTTAAGGTTAGATTTGCAGCTACAAGACCCCCTTCAGGTTGTGCAAGCAGTGAGGGGGCTCACGGTCTTGCTTATATTGCTTTAATTGCAGAGAAATTCCACTGATTTTTGTACAGCTTATACCACGGCAGATAGAAACAGTTTTGTTAGAACAAGGTGGGCAACAGAATTTGGGCCTTTATATTGAAAACCTGTCCTTTAAGTGCCTCTCCAGCTCCTGCGGCTCCGCAATTGTAACAAATGCTTTTTCCATAAGATGTCAGTGTGGCACAGGACTTTAGATGCTTGTTTGTTACTTGTGGGAGTAATTCATCACAGGCAAACGATGGAAAGCCATCTTCTGGACCACCACCATGTTTCAGCTCATTTACAGCTCACAGTATTAATTTTTTCACTGATGAAGAGGCGAATTGCCGCGCTGATCCAGTGCCACAAAGGGACGATCGCTCATCTCCAGTGTTAAAATGGGCGTGAGATGTGCCCAGCAGCCCAGGTCTCTCCTCCTGCCTCTGCACGTTTGGCACTTTCATCCTCCCAACCCCATCGGGCTTCTTTCACACCCCAAAAAATCCAGCCTCAAATGCTCTCTCCTTCCTTCTGTGCATTTGAAACAATAAGCAGGAAAAAATATTGGTGTATTAATAATATTCTGGATATCTTTTATGCACCAGATGCAACCAAAATAGGGAGCCGAAAAAAATCCCCCGCTTAGTGATGCTTTTGGCTACTGTATGACTGTAATGGTGCGTGAGGAAAGGAAGGCAGGAGTCCATAAATGTGGGCAAATGTGGATATTTGGGCAATATTTTCTCTGAGCCTTTCACGGGATATTCTCCCCCCAGAAGCCAACGTGTGGGGAGAGCTGGAGGTGGCTTCACATCGGGCCAGCCACGTGCTCGGAGCCAGGTGCTTCGCTGGCTGAGCCATTGGTGAGCCCAGAGGAAGAAATAAGACATATTAGGAGAAATACAGTCTTACAGCAAATGAGAAACCCAGCCAGGGCTCCAAGCCACAAAACGCAAGGAACAACCCGGCAAGACTGCAGCTCTAACGCAGCGGGGAGTTTTATTTAACTCGGGGCTGCGTCGTGCTGTTTTTGCACTAGAAGGCTTTTCAGTATCGAGATTTGGCTCCTAACGTGGGACCGAGCTTTGTAACTAGAGCCCCGCGCCAGCTCCTCCTGCTCGCCCCGGCCCCGTCCTCCAGCGATGCTCCCCACGATGCTCCCCGCGATGCTCCCCGCGGCCGCCGGCTCCGGGCGAAGGGAGGAAGGATGCTTGTCCTCCCCGGCTTGGCCATCTGCAGGGAGGTGGGCTGGTGGCAGCAGCCGGTGCAGCGCTCCTCCGCTCCTGGCGTGGGCTTAATTGCCCTGCTGACGAAGCTGTGCTTGTCTAAGGGTTCTTAGTTTTGGATTTGTTAGGAAGGAGCAGCTCCAAAGGCTGCTGAAGCCCATGGAAAGCCTCCTGTTGACCTCATTAAGGGCTGGATCGATGCCTAGTGGCAGACAAAGGGCTCTCCCTGCGCAGCGCTGGCTGTGAGCGCAGCGCTACGCCAGCGGCAAGGACTTCGGGGGCCGAGGGGATTTATTTCCTCTCCGGGTAATGGGCACGCTTGGATAGTTCAGATATTGCATAGTCCTTTTCCTTCTCTAGTTTCAATTCGATATTTAAATCCAGTAATATGTGTAATAATCTGCATGTCTGGGATTAATATAACGTTATATGTTTCTTGAAAGCCTTGCTGATCCCGTAGTTAATTTAATCTTTTATTACCATTAACTAGCTCATGTGGTGTCCAGCAAGCCTGGGGAGTATGCTTTCCAATACCAACAGATGACAAAGAGATGAAAATATAATAGCAGATGAATTCCTCCTTTACCACAAAAGCAGCAACGACAACAAGACTCCAGCAAAGAGCCTTCTCCTGCTCGGAGAGTATTGTCTCACAGGCAGAGCACGTACTGTGCTGCTAACGGGAATTGCCAGGAAGTAATACTTATTGTCGAGGCTTTGAAATGGTAAAGGAAGAGATTATTGAAAGGCGTATCTCTGGCCTAGGAGCAGCCTGCACTTAACAGCTATCAATGCACAAGTGCCAAGAGGAAAATGTTAACCTCCCTGGTGCCAAAGAGACTCCGCGGATCCATTCTTTGGCTGCTGTGCAACATTATAAAATAGAAATAATGGCATGCTGGAAAATCTCTCCCTCTGGCAGAGCACGGCTTTGCCCGGATCGTGAGTGCCAACGCGGCAGCGTGCCGGTCCCCGCCAGCCTGGGCGTTGCAGGGAGCACGCATCGCGGTTTTGGGGGTGACTCCAGCACCCCGGCAGCTGTGGCCGTTCCTGAAGCACCCATCCCACCGCAGGCATCCCCTTCGGGTGCCGCTGCAGCCCGGACCCCAGCAGCTCCCGAGGGGCAGCGGGTGCATGGCGAGGCCGGGCTCCAGGAGCATGAGAGGGGCTGGAAGCCCCCGCTGCCGGTGTCCCGCC
>NW_009220264.1:450-4496 GCF_000690835.1 Fulmarus glacialis | reverse complement strand
TAAACTATGACACTTCTATTTAAATTTCTTAAGAATAAATCTTCAAACCTCAAGATTCTCATTGAAGTACTTCATAATAACAGGATGACAGCTTAGGTACCTTCCGTTTCATCCTGAAGTTGCTTATAGGCCTAAAATTCTGTTTATGAGAAAGCAAAAAATAGTTTGATATTAGCAGTTAAGTGTAAGCAATTGGGATCCCTCCCTATTTACAATCAGAGCAAAATCAGTTTCCTATAAGGAAATTTGAGAGAGGACTTTAATAATAATAATGTATAAAATAAAATCAGGGTAACTTCAAAAATGACAGCTCAGATGGGTATTTGGAAAATAGGTCTGTCTATTATCTTTTAAAATGAAATATTATGGGAATTTAATATAAATAACAGTGAAGAAAGAGTATAAATAGATACTGTTAGGCATGTATGTGATTTAGTGTTTTGGAACACTTGGATAAAGAGACTGGAATGATATGTGGTAAATAATAAATTGAGTGAAAAACCACTCACTGTTGGCGTAAAAATTGGGAACTTCCATAGATAATGACCACATGTGCATAACAGGGATTGATTCTGGTCCTGATTCTGGTCTTGTGGTAGAATCAATGATATGCAAGAAAGAATAAAATTTTTAACAATCAAAAATGAAAAGAACACTGAAAGAGTGGCAAATGAGGAATAGTACTGTTTGCTAATATTAGGGTGACCAACTGTTAAACTGATAATCAATACCAATTAATGAGGTCAAATGTTAAGTCACACATTCAGGCTGAGAATATAGTCTGATGAGTACCATGGCCAATGGTCTAACATACTTCTAAAATTCAGAAATAGAGAATAGCAAGTAAGAGTAAAGAAGTTACAATAATAACTGTTATGGTTTAACTCAGCAGGCTGCTAAACACCACACAGCCGTTTACTCACTCCCCCCACCCTCAGTGGGATGGGGGAGCGAATCGGGAAAAAAGCAAAATTTGTGGATTGAGATAAAGACAGTTTAGTAGAACAGAAAAGGAAGGGATAATAATAATAATAACAACAACAATAAAAGAAAATATAAAATAAGCGATGCACAATACAATTGCTCACCACCCACCAACTGATGGCCAGCCAGTTCCCGAGCGGCACTGTGTACCCTGCCGGCCAACTCCCCCCAGTTTATATGCTGAGCATGACATCATATGGTATGGAATACCCCTTTGGCCAGTTTGAGTCAGCTGTCCTGGCTGTGCCCCCTCCCAGCTTCTCACTGGCAGGGCGTGAGAAGCTGAAAAGTCCTTGACTAATGTAAGCACTGCTTAGCAACAACTAAAACAGTGTGTTATCAACATTATTCTCATACTAAATCCAAACTGCAGCACTATACCAGCTACTAGGAAGAAAATTAACTCTGTCCCAGCCAAAACCAGGACAATAACTAATCACACTATCATTTTTAAATCTGAAACTCTGCTTGACCCACACTGATCTGGAATGAAATATTCTGTAACGAGTGTCCTGTCACTTCAGACTAACAGACTGAGTATAATAAGATCCAGTGCCTGGAAGCTGACAATAGACTCATTTAGATTAGAAATAAGGAATATAATTTTAATTGTGATGGTAATAATCTGCTATAATTGAAAGCTGTGCTGGAGAATCCATCATCAAAAATGTGTGCTTTCCTGGAAAACCTGTTCTACTTCAGAATCAGATTAATTCAAAGAATTCTTGTGACTTGTGTTATGCTGAAGCCAGGCTAGATAATCACAGTGCCTCCTTAAGGTTTCATAATCTGTGGATCCATTTATTATAGAATCATAGAATCATAGAATCATAGAATCATTAAAGTTGGAAAAGACCTCTAAGATCATCAAGTCCAACCATCAACCCAACACTATCATGCCCACTAAACCATGTCCCTAAGCGCCTCATCTACACGTCTTTTAAATACTTCCAGGGATGGTGACTCCACCACTTCCCTGGGCAGCCTGTTCCAAGGCCTCACCACTCTTTCAGTGAAGAATTTTTTCCTAATGTCCAGCCTAAACCTTCCCTGGTGCAACTTGAGGCCATTTCCTCTCGTCCTATCTCTAGTTACTTGGGAAATGAGACCGACCCCCACCTGGCTACAACCTCCTTTCAGGGAGTTGTAGAGCGCGATGAGGTCTCCCCTCAGCCTCCTCTTCTCCAGGCTAAACAGCCCCAGTTCCCTCAGCCGCTCCTCATAAGACTTGTGCTCCAGGCCCTTCACCAGCTTCATTGCCCTTCTCTGGACACGCTCCAGCACCTCAATGTCCTTCTTGTAGTGAGGGACCCAAAACTGAACACAGTATTCGAGGTGCGGCCTTGCCTATAACAATTGGAATTTAATACTACAGTGAGATACCTGAACTAACAAGGGCTTGCCTAACTTTCTTGGCTTAATATTCTGTCTGTACTCCTAAATTATCTTAAAGGTTTCAGTTAGCAGACAAATTGCCTTGGCTGTAACACTACACTATTATGTACTTCTGATACAAAAAATAGTTTGTTAAAAGCTAGTTTAGATATTTTTAACTAGTGCTTAATTACAGTTAGACATACAGCCACTGTATAATAAGGCCACAATAATGCGTAGCTTAAGGTTCAAGCCTGACTCTTGGAAAAAGAGAATGTGGGTTCAGGCCCTGAAGGTTAGCTGCTCTACCCCATAGGCTGTTAAATAAATGATGATGTCTATTCCTCCACTGGCAACTTTCATTTTGAAGACCTTCTTTCATGTGTTGTTTCACAGATGCCCGAAAGAAACATCCTCTTTAAGTTTCAAATAATGTTGTAATTAAGAAAACAAAAACCCCAGGGTGTCATTTCCACAAAGAGGGGAAAAAATCTCTTTCTTCCCCGCCCCGTGCTCTTCTTTTCAGCTGCTGAAGTGAGCAATCACTAAATTGTCCCAAGATTTTCATAAATATATTCATCAAATGTTAAACCAAATCCATAGCTGAGTATTTTTTAGGGTTAAATTTGAGTAAAATCACTCTGTGATGAAGGGTATTTTTCACATAGTCGTGTTCAAAAAGATACCAGAATGCCACAATTTGGTTCTCCTGTCATTGTGTTCTACTCAGCTCAGAGGCAAGGGTAGCATTGATCTTGGAATTAGTTAATGTATACTTAGGGCTTTGAAAACAGAAAATAAATAGTGTTATTTCTGATTCTAGTACTATCTCTAGTTTATTATTTTAAATGTTATTGTTGTTATCAGTACTATTTGTATTGTTTTTATGATTATGGTTATTGCCATGCATAGGCCTTATTGAATTTCTGTCTATAATATTAACATAAATTAAATATTCTTACAGAAGCCTCTTCTTTTGATGCTTTCCAGCAACAAAGTTTAACAAAGTTTTAGAATTCTGTAGCTGAATGTCGGATATTCTCTCATGTGGTTATTTAAAACTTGAAATTTAATAGCATAAAGAACTGCTCTCTTGAGTTATTTCAACTAGATGATTGCAGGTAGTCCTTGACTAAAAAATGTAAGTAATGCAACAGGGGTATTTTTGCCATAATATAATCATATCCCCAAGGCTGTAAAAGATACGAGATTTAGCAGAGTATCTATAATTCCCAGGGGGGGTGATTATCTCCTGACAACTACCCACTAGATTTGCCTTGCTGCTTTTATAAGTCGTCTGCATTGTATGAGATAATGCAGCTTAATTTCCTAGACGATAAAGTCAGTTTGACAGCAGTTTCAGCATGTTTCACATGAAATAATCTAACATTATGAAATAATGTAACATTTAGAATGTTCTCTAGCCATTGAGAATGCTCCCCCAATTCAGCGATCCAGTGCAGTAATAAAGATGAGCAAAGTGATATGGCCAACAACCTAAGGATATTGGGAACTTACAATAATACTGGTGAAATATTACAGAAATTTTACAGAAATTTTACTGTCTGTAGAAAATTATAATATTTTTGAGGTTGTTTTTTTCAGAATATTGTTTCTACATGGTGCTTACAAGAGAACAGACGGAACTGGGCTACCTTTAATCTAGTTTTTTGGGTAACAACAGTAAG
>NW_009220264.1:0-431 GCF_000690835.1 Fulmarus glacialis | reverse complement strand
GGAAAGCTGTCTGGCAGAAAAGGACCTAGGGGTGCTGGTTGACAGCCAGCTGAACATGAGCCAGCAGTGTGCCCAGGTGGCCAAGAAGGCCAATGGCACCCTGGCCTGTATGAGAAATAGTGTGACCGGGAGGAGTAGGGAAGGGATCGTGGCCCTGTACCCGGCACTGGTGAGCCCGCAGCTCGAATACTGTGTTCAGTTTTGGGCTCCTCACCCGGAGCGTGGTAAACAGGGTGGGCAAACAGGGCGTGGCGCGTCAGAAGGGTGTGGCACATCAGTTTGCACGGCAGTTCATGCAGGGAAGGCAAGCGGGGAAGACATGCGGGCAGGGCGCAGCCCCCACTCCAGGCTCTAGAGGCTAACTCAACTGGTGGGCATCGCCCTCCCAGAAGAGGACCCAGCCATGGTTTCCACTCCGCCAAAAACCATCG
>NW_009220263.1:9868-19367 GCF_000690835.1 Fulmarus glacialis | reverse complement strand
CGGCAGCACGGCGCGGGCACTGTCCCCGCAGCGGGCTCTGTTTCGGGGCATTTCCCTGCTTTCAGGCAAAGTCTAAGAGACGGCGTGATTTCAGGCAGCAGCAGCAGCATTTCTGCTAGCGAGGCTGCACACAGCTCACCGTGGGCGCTGCTTTGGGCTCAGCCACGTCTCCTTTATAACTTGGGTTTTCCTGAAAAGTTAAAGAGGGAGATGAAAGACAGCTATCAGTCCTCCCACTCGGTCCCTCCAAAACCCTGAGCACGGGGTGTTATCTCTATTCCTGCCTTCCTCGATCACATCGCAAAGGGAGGAAACCTGCCCAGATGGGGCTGGAGGACGCGACCCGTACCCGGTGCACAGCACTCCGTCCCCGAGGAGCGGGACGGGGTGAGCCCTGGCGAGCAGACCCGGGGCTCTGCGTTGCAGCAAAACGAGCTCTTGCTGTAAATCCCTCGATGCCCCAGGCTGAGGTCTCAGTGAGCAACACGAGCTGGGTAGCACCAGCCTGGGACAGGGATCATTCTGTGATCTTCTTTCCTCTGCAGAAGATGCCACCTGAATGTCTTTTGGTTTAAAGCAGCCATTTCAGAGCCCCAGTATTTGCTATTTTCCATCCTGCCAGTGGTGGAAGGGGCCCTGGGGGCTACCGCTGGTTGTCTTCTCCAGCTAGGGAGCACCTTTGGCACATGGTGCACCAAGATCCCCCCCAGTACATCCCTGGCAGCAGGGTGTAACTCTGTCTTTCCCTTGGTCCTGGCAGCTCATTTGTGTCATACAAACCACACTACCTAAGTGTGGAAACCTCTTTATGCCTCTATCAGGAGGCCTTGAGCTGGCCTTAAATGGGAGGAAAAAAATTTGGCAAATGATATTTCCAAGCCCAGATTTTGCCCACACCCTCCCCAGGCAAGGACAGCCCTGGATGCTGCTGTGGACCAGAGGATGAGGATGGGCAAAACCTGATCAGGAAGACTTAAACTCAGCAGGACGAATTATCTCCCGCTTCCATCTTACCAGGAGGTTGTGCTGGTACAGTCGCTTGGGCTTGGCCCGGAGCGAGCAAATAGAGGAAAACCCCAGCCACCCCCTCCTGCCCCCGGGCCCAGGAGAGGAGGGAGCCAGGAACAGCAATTTTGGCAAGCGAACCCCTGCACCGTGGGGTGGGGGATTTCAGTGGGGAAAGCCTAGCCCTGCAAACGGCCAAATGACGACGACGCTCGCAGCCCCGGTGCCAATGCCTCCTGCGAGCGAGGAGGAGCTGCGGAGGTCCTGGGCAGGACGGCTCCGAAAGCAAACTGGAGCGGGGCCAGAGGCAATCCTGGGCATCGCCGCTCTGTCTAAGGGCAGGTGGGCACTGCTTTTGCAAGGGATGGGACCAGCCTCTCGAGGGCAGGGCAGGTCTCTGCGTCCCTCTGCTCGCCCCCTTACCTCCGCTGCCAGGTAGTTGCCCGTGGCGAGGTGCTTGAAGCGGTACAAGCCGTTCCAGTGCCCGGCTCCCCCTCGGCACGGGTCATGGTGGACCACCTGGGAGAAGCAAAGGAGAGCTCAGCCGGTGGCACGCGGGGCTGCGGGGAACCGGGATGCCATTTGCCCTGGGCAAACACGCTGGTGATAAGAGCCCCGTCCTATCTCCAAGGTGGCCAGGAGCAAATATGCTCAGGGTGCAGAGCTCAGACAGACACCAGTGCCCATCCACCGGCAGCCGTGGTTCCCAGTGCTCTCACGGAGCTTGAGCCTTGCGCTGGCTTTCACCAGGGCAGTCAGGCTACCAGAGGTGGAACTGTATAGAAATAACCTCTGCTTCTAGCACCCCTGCCCCGGTGAAAGTGCAGCAACCCACGGAGGTGCCCTGGAAGCCCACGGACACGCGCTCCATCCCCTGCCCGCTCACCTCCACCTCCCACAGGGCGTTGGAGCTGGTGGCTGAGGTGGCCGACTGTCTCAGGGTGGTGCGGAGGAAGACGTGCAGCTTGCTTTTGTACTCGTCGCAGGTGAGAAACTTCTCCTGCTCGGCGTGGAAGAGCCTCACCACGTCCCCCTGGCACCGGGAAACAGTGGTGAGACCCAGGGATATGGCTCTCCTACGAGCCGAGGTAGCTCCTCCTGTGACCCCCCACCCTGCAAGGGGATGGGATCCCCCCTGTACGTGATCCAGAGCAGAGCACAGCTCCCAGCCATGGCACGGCAGGACCGTAGGAGCCCGGGCATCGCAGGGCATCATCAGCTTTTCCAGTCCTACCTACCTAACCTGTGCTAAAACCTGCCTCTAGCAGCACAAATGCCTCTCTAAACCCAGGGAAGGGCACCTTGCAAGGGCACAGGGCACCCTGCCCTCCGCAATGCCATCACTCTGTTTACTCATGCAAGTCACTTCTCTCTGCTTCCCCTCCCCGGGCTGTAAAATGGGTGCAAACCCACCACTTTACACCGCTTGCCAATGTGTTTAAGGCATTAACTCCCCGAGGAGGAGGATGCAGTGGATGCGGGAAGCCAGGGATAAGCGTGGCGCCTGGGGACGAGGGTCTGTAAGATCGTAACAATCAATATCCATCCAGCTGCTTCCTGGAGGACCTCAGCCCCGAACAATAGCTCCGCAGGGAAAGTTCCTTTCCCAGGCAACAGCCAGCCCTGCTGCACAGCTAACCAGCTGAAAATTGTCCTCGCAGCTAGAAGCCACTGCTGGCACAACGTGTGCCTCGTATTGTCCTCGAGAGCCAATTTAATACAATAAGGCGGAGGGTGATTTCCAGCCCCCCTGGGTACCTGCTGCCAGGACATACTAACATATCCAACTCTAGCTCGCTCTTAAGTTCTCTAAGTGATGAATTCTCCTAGAAATTAAGGTCCTCAAAGCAGGATCTCTTTCCTCTGCCCTTGTCACACAGCCAAACGGCTGTTCACACGTCCTGCCCCTGCAGGGGACTGGGGCTGGGTCCCCAGAGCCCACCGTGTCCCAGGCGGCTGGCAGCGGCCAAACCTCCTTCCTTACCCCTTTCAGCACTTCCTCCATGTGGTCACGGAACTGCATGAAAAGGTTGATTTTCCAGCTGGTGTTACAATTGACTGAGTTCACCTAAGGAGCAAGAAAGCACAGTCATGATCCCTGGGACAAGGAAAAAAAGGAAGAAAAAGGAAAAAAAAAAAAAAACAACAGGCAAGCCCTAAAAGCCAGAGGCTGCACAGGCAGCCCAGCCTCCCCGTACCTCCTTGCAGCCAGCATTGTCCGCAAGCTCGTAGTTGCTGGCGTGCAGCGGCTGCCCGGCATTGACGGGGTTCAGGATGACTTTGTCTCCCACGACTACCTGGGGAGCAAAATGGGAAAGGAGGGAGCGAGGATGAGACTGGGCACCGGCAGGGAGGAGAGCCCTGGCAGGCGGCACGCATGGTGCTTTCTGCACAGCTTGATTTGGGGGACTTTTTGCCCCCCCGCTCACGTTATCTCCATTGCTCCTCAGCTTCCAGAAGGGCTGGATGAAAAGCCAGGATCCCTCATTGCCGGTGGCATCCAGCGTCACCCGCATGGCGTTCTTCTCGAGCAGGGCCGGCAGCCGCTTGTTCACCGTCAGGTACTTGTTGCTCTTCATGTGGAGGAGCTGGAAAGGCGAACGCCAGGGTGAGCCCCCCAAGGTCCCCAGGACTGGCTGTACCCAGGAGTGATGCCGCGACCCCCTTCCCAGCAGCTGCTGGACTCAGGTGTGCTGGATCTGCGCATCTTCCCCCAAAACGGGGGAAGCGCAGCGGAGGGGAGAGTGAGCGCCCGTACCTGTATGACGCTGCCGTATTTCACCACATCGCCATGCACTTTCTTGTTCTCCGTCTCATTCTGCTTCTGTTCCATCTGGGCTGCGTGCTGAACACCGAAAGGAGAAGAGCTGAGTGTAGTAGCACCCTCCTCACTCCCCAGAAGCAAGCCCCAGGGCCACCCACACCCTCAGCTATGGAGAGGACAGGACAGGCTGGGATGCAGCATCAGCATCCCTCTGTCCCCCAGACAACATGGGCCAGAGCTACCATATGGTCCTTAGCATCCAAGAGCTCAGCCCGGGACCCTGGTGTGGCCCTGAGCAGCTGTATGAAGTCCATGCGAGCTTTAAACCGAGGACTTAAAAACTAGGGCAGGGACAAAATGGCACCGAAATTCCCCCAAAACCCCAGCAGGTCTTACTGGGGCAACGCACCCATCTCAGCCCTGCTGCAACAGGCCCGTGGGGACCGGGGGCTCCCGGCAGCACCGAGACTGAAGAGCAAAAGGCGCCGTGCCTGGAGGCAGCTGCAGGTCCAGACCTGCTGCAGTGGATGCGGCAGGATGGGTCCCCGCCAGGCGAGATGCCCCAAGAGTGGATTGCTCAGCACCGCTTGCAGCCCCTCTCTCCAAAACCACAGACATTTTCCGTGCGGTGGCTCTGGCAGTTGGAGGAGCGATGTCGACGTACGTGGAGCAAGGCAGGAACTTGCTCCCACAGCAGATCTGTCTGGGAATGGCGAGGGTGCGCCGACAGCTCCGGCGCCAGCCCAGGCACAGCCCAGGCAGCACCAACCCAGTGCTCCCCTGCAGCCGGGATAGGAAGGGCGGCGAGGGATGGAGCTGGGAGAGCATCTACCCTTTCCCATCCTGCTTTCGCACCCTTGCACTTGAGAGCAGAAGGAATTGGGAAACGTAGCTGGAATCGCGGCTCCGCACCCTGCAGGAGGATGGGGGCAGGGGGTGCAAGAGTGCCCGAGCAGGCGATGCCGGGGCTCGGAACGCCTGGCACGCATTGTGGCAGTACAAACCCTTTGCTCTTTTGAATGTTGCCACCACTTTAGTTAACGCTCCGTCCCCACGCAGCTCTGGGTGCCACCCGTCGTGGTGGTGGCTGCTGCCATCAGGAAAACAAACCTGCTGCCAAGAAATCCCGCACTGATGCGGAGCTGGGAGTTTAACAACAACCCCATGGAGCAACACGGCTCTGGCGAGGGATCCGGCAGCGCGGCGTGTCCTAGATCTGCGTCCAGATCTGAGCTCCTCCCTTGCCGAAAGTCAGTGGGGCCAGGAGTGAGAACCGTCTGCCCCGAGCACACAAGCCCACGGGGGCTGATGTTCCCAGCGTGTCCCTTGGATGGGACAGGGTCTGTCCCCATGCCACAGCGGGATGGGGTGTCAGGGATGCACGCAGGGGTGGGCAGCCCGGGATAGTGCAGGGAGGATGGGGAGACATCAGCAGAGCGGGAGGAAAGCCTCCACGGCGTGTCTGCACTGCATCTGGCTGCACCTACAATTAGTCAGCCGAGAAAACAATGAGCCTTAAACGCACTTAAAAACAACGGCACAAGAGCACAAGGCTCGGAAAGGCAACCGTGGGCATCGCGGATGGTTGGGCAGGGATTCTCCGCTCGAGACCCGGGCTGCTTCTGCTTCAGGAAATTACCGCTGTGGGTTGGAAGATGTTTTCAGCCTGCGGCAGATGTTGATAAATCACAGCCTGGAGTCCAGCGTCCTGCCAGGACGTCCAGGGGCTTCGCGGCAGCACGGGCAGTGTTTTGCAGAGAGCTCCCTCCCCGCCCGGGCTCCCCCAGCACTCCGCTCCGGACGCGCGGGAGCGTTTGCCAGAGGGACAACACCAGGAGCAGCAGAAAGGAGCAAGGAAATGACAGAATCTCTTTAAGACAAATCTTAACCAAGGTGCAATCAATCAGGCTCAGAAATGAGCCTCTCTGTCCAGTTGTGGCCAGTACAGCTGTCAACATTACAAGTTACAGTCTAACTGGAGCAGGAAAATAGCGTTTCCATCCACCAGCGACCACGTACAGCTGGACATGGCGGAAGGCACCGACCCTGTCCCGGCATCTCCGAACCAAGCCGGGACGCCCTGTCCGGACACTGCATCAGACCTCGCTCCCCAAAGGCAGAACCGGGGGAGCTGTGGGGCTGGGCTTGAAGCCTGACGAGATGATTTAATGAATCCCTCCTGAGCTTTGGTTTTATGAATCATCCTCGGGGCCCCGCCAGCTGTCTGAGCCGATTATGCAATGTTTAACATGGGCCTTTTCCAAACCTCATGGAAGTCAACAGGAGCCTTTCTCTTCCACAGCCCTTTGGAGCAGGTCCTGGCCGCAGCAGCTCCCTCCTCCACGCCAGGCACCCTTGGGTGCTGCGGGGGGTGCGGGACTGTGCTCTCAGAGCACCTCTCCTTGCTCTGCCACGGGCTCCTCTGCAAAAGGAGCATGAGAAGGGCTGAGACAGCAAAGGCTGGGCACGGCAGTGAGCGGAAAGGCAGGTGGATGTCACCTCTCATCCCAAAAGCAGCATTGCCACCTTTCCTTCCTCTCCCCGCCTGTTCAGTCCCCTGGATTCTTTTCTGCAGGTCTTCCCTGGCACATCTCCCTTGAACTGGGAGCAACAAAATCATGCGTGGCTCCTTGGTCGCTGCTGTATTCACCCTGCACTGTCACGGCACGGACCAAGCCGGGCCCTGCCATGCTTTTTTTTTTTACGGCACGGACCAAGCCGTGCCGTGCCATGCTTGCCCAGGGCTCCCCGCTGCGCCAAGAGCACACGTGCAGGCGTGCCATGAAAGCTCCATCAGGAGCCTGCGGCAGGATCCAAGGTTCAATCCCTCTCACATCAGAGGCAGGATAAGAGCATCTCATAAGGAGGGTAACCCAGGGTACGGCACACATCCCTGGGGGCCAGTCCTTCTGGGGACTACAAGCCTCAGTCCTGCAGATGCCATCGCAAAGCACCTAACAGAGCTCCTATCTCAACCCCCTTATTAGACACCGTATGCCATGATTAATTAAAAGCTGATGACTACAGGAGCTGTTCCTCTAGAAAAGGTGGCTGTGGCTAATGGTCCATGGTGAGAGGAGGGCAGTGGGACACGAGACAAGAGCTGAGCAGAGGGAAACCGAGTATAGCAAAATCCACGCAGGCTCTTTTCAGGGAAGCACAACATATCAGGATTTGCACGGTGAGAGGTTTGGATGTCATCACCCAACAAACCCACGGGGACTGTCCACTCTAGGGAGGACGGTCCCTCACGCCTGCTCACCTGGAGTTTCTGCAGCAGCACCACATCCGCGATCTTCTCCTTGTCCTGCTTGGTTTGCTTGGCCTTCCAGTACTGCTTCTGGGCAGAGTAGCGGTTCATGGGACATACTTTGAAGAGGCAATCTGGGAGGAGAGGAAGGCAAGCATGAGGCTGCAGCAGCCACGGGGTCACCAGCCCCCAGTGTGTCCCCAGTGGGGCCAACGTCACCGAGGGGCAGGAATGAGCTCTCCTCCAGGACACTGCTCCTGTCCCAGCAGCATCACTGGGAGAAGGTCCTCCTAACCCACAACCACCCCGTCCTCTGCTGGGGTCCAAGGGAGATGTAGCTGGGCCTGCTGGAGGGGCACGTCACCTTGTATTAGCTGGTGGATTAGTTTCAAATCAGGGTAAATAACGAGTCCAGGAGTGACTCCACTTCTTGGACTCATGATTCTGTTCCCATCAGAAACAGCCATGCAATTTGGGAAGGAAAACTTCAGGGGGAGAAAAAGTACTGATGAAGCCCAGCTGTACCAAAGGAGGAGAGGATCCTGCCGGGAGGGAGAGAGGGAGGGAGGCCAGCAGGACGCAGACACCGTGAGACCGGGACGTGAGCAGACGTCTCCACATCTCCCCTGTTACCCTGCCCGTCGGACACCCTGAGCCAGCAGGACCGCAGGTTGCTGCCTCGACAGGGCCGTGCCATCGGGATACGCCGGTTTTGCAAACACGCTGCTGTTCTCCCATGACTGCTCACAGGGAGCCTCAATTACCAGTGCTGGAAGGTACGAGCAACCGCTCCTAAAATCTGTATGTCAACAGCTGCATTTCAAGTCCTAAAAGAAACACTTTGGGGACCCAAGGGCACAGGTTTGCATCCCAGCTCCCCCAAACGCTTGCAGCGTATCCATGCTCTGTAGATTGCCCCAATTTGCCTATTTTTCCCCCAGGATGCTGTGGTCGGGATGGGGGGTGGAAAGTGCAGACACCCAGGTCCAGGCTTTGGGAACTGAAGCACAAGAGCAGATGTCTGGAGACGAGAGGGCACTTCCATCTCCCAAACCCTCATTCAGGGCTGGAGGCTGTACGGGGCGAGGGCACGAAGGGCTCTGCAGCCCAAATCGCCCTCATTACCCCAGAAATAGCAGCCCAGAAACTTCAGACACAAAAAGAAAAAAAATCACTTCCATCTCTGGCCCCGGTCCCGAGTCGCTGGCAAGCACGTATTTATTTACCTGGGAGTGACGAACAAACAAGCGCAGAGCACAGTTCTCACCGGCTCGGGCTGCTGGGAAAAGGCCAAGTTTCACATTTCATTTTACAGGTCTATTTGCTAATGGCACATCCCGTGCCAAGGAGGCCACGATGCCAAGCTTTTAATCAGGGGACTAAGCGTAGCTGGTGCAATGCCTGGCTGCCTTCTCCCACTGCCTCCGAGCAGGGCTACAGAAACACTTGGGCCACCTGCAGCACCTTAAATTGTTTTCACTAAATTGCTAATTAGGCTGCAAAAGGACCTGGTAGAAAGTAGAAGCTGGGGGGTGGGGGGGGAGTTAAAAAAACCAACATAGCTATTAAGAGATAGGTGCAAATCAAAGCCCTGGCTCCAAGCACGCCCTGCCTGGAGGGGCTGCCTGACATCCCCGGCTCAGTACTAAGCCCTGTTTTGCAAGGAGGGAAACTGAGGCACAGAGTCATTTGCACATAGAAAGTCTCCAGCAAAACTTGCGTTGGAAGCCGGAGATTCTGGTACCCAGGCCTAAGCACCGACAATTTTTTGCAAGATGGATGGTGGGTGGAAAAGAGGGAAGCCAAGGAAAGCTTCCACGTCAGTGCTGCCCGGCGAGAGCAACCCAGCAGAGCGATGCTCGGCCGACCTGCCACGACCCAGCACGGCCGAGGAGGCAAAACCTCCTGCAAACCCGCAGGGGGGGAACCGGGGCATTTTGGGCACGGCCGGGGGTCTCGCTGCCCGCTTGCCCTGCAGCCACCGCGGCGCCTGCTCAGCGCAGGATTGAAGCGCTTTATTTGCTTTTTTTCCTAACGTGCCTGAGCGCAGGGCTGGGAAGAGCCTTGGGAGGGGAAAGAAACCGCAAAAAAAAGCAAATAACTGAGAGGTGCCAGGCGTCTCTCGGAGGGCCGAGCCCCGGAGCAACACAGGCGGCCGAGCCGGGCATCCCAAGCCGCAGGGACAGGCTCCCAGCTGGGTTTTGGCATTTCCAAAAAACCTTTTGGACCTGACTCCGGGAGAATGGTCCTGTTTCCTCACCGGGAAGCGGAGCCGGGCCCCGGCGCGACCCGCCTGCGCCTCACCGCAGCGCAGGATAGGGCAGGGTCCGGCCACAGGATACGGGGACGGCAACAGCACATGAAAATCCCCTTAAGCCTCTTGCTGCTGCTGCTGCTGCAGGGAAACAGCAGCAGCCCGTTGTTTTTACCTCCCTCGCAGTGATAGCTATCGAGAAGGCAGACTGCTACTTTTTCGGCCA
>NW_009220263.1:9621-9837 GCF_000690835.1 Fulmarus glacialis | reverse complement strand
TTACCTCCCTTGCAGTGATAGCTATCGAGAAGGCAGACTGCTACTTTTCCGGCCATTAAAACAAGCGCCTGGATATCCTGATAGGGTTTGCATGGAGCAGGGCTGAGTCTGGACCAGACCTTCGCCTGGAAAAGAGATTCAACACCCGCCCATGTCCAGGCAGGGAGACGGTGCGGCTGGCGGGGCCAGGCCTGCCCCCGGCGCCCCCCCCCCGCC
>NW_009220263.1:8824-9556 GCF_000690835.1 Fulmarus glacialis | reverse complement strand
CCCGCCCCCCCCGCCGCTGCTTCCAGCTCTTCCCATCCAGCCCCAGGGGAAAGTCCACCAATGTCCAGGAGTGGGACGCCTCCCCGGGCTGCAAGACTCTGGGGAACTGTCGGATGGCTCGTTAATTAGCCCCACGTACAAATTAGTGGCAACGGCTCCCATGGAGGGGCAGGTCGCTGCTCGGGTGGGACCCCCACGGGGAAGGGTCCCCAAGGGGAAGGGTGCCTGCGTGGCACCCCGCTGTGGGATGTCAAAGCCACCCTGAGAAAGAGGCACAAAGCAAAGTGGGGAACCAATATTTTAAAAGATTTTTTTTAAAAGGGGGCCTGAAATGACAGTAGCTGGGATGAAAAGAACGGCTGCCCTAAGCCAATCCCCAAATCCAACAACGCAATCACTGGTTTGGGGAAATTTCACGGCTCTATGTACACTCCCCAGCTATACGCTCCATGCACCGGGCACTCCAGCCCAGCCGGGACGCTCTTTGGGACATGGCCCTTCCCCTGCATTTTGCAGCGTGCTGAGCACACGGGGCAGCCGGGTCCAAAACCAGCATTTCCCAGGTAGGTGCAGCGTAGGGCAGAGACACGACCCCCCGGGCTGGGCGCAGCCGTTTGCTCCCTGGGGAGCCGGCCCCAGGGCTTGCAAACAGGGGAGGCGGGAGGCACGATCTGCTATTCCCGGTGGCCTGTCCTGGCTTCTCCAGACCGTTTCCACAGGGCAGGAGCCGCC
>NW_009220263.1:8159-8692 GCF_000690835.1 Fulmarus glacialis | reverse complement strand
AGGAGACGACGCAGCCCAAAACGTGATGGCCAAGGACAGATTGGGATTTACCATCTCTCCCTAAGCCCTGCCTGCCTCGTAAATGGGCGGCTTAATCCCCCCGGCTCTCTCTGAGGTGCAGCCAAGCGCAGCAGATGTAATTAGTGCTGAGTGCTAACAGGCTCGCCTTGAAATAGTTTGCCTGTTGCAACTGCCCCTCTGTCTGTCCCCTCCTGTCCCTGGCTCCTGGTGGGTAGACACCCAGCTGCCAACATCCCTAGGGATGCATTTTGGGATGGTCGGACCCACCTTTGCAGAGGATGGTTCCCAGCCACCCCTGCTCCTTAGGGCTGGGCTAAGGGATCCCAGGGACCATCCCACCATGGAGATGGTTCCAATAAATGGCCCCAGAGGAGGGTAGGTGGTTTGGCCAAGCCACAGAAACAAAGCTATGGAGGCTGTCCAAGAACTCTCCGGGCTCCTTTGCAAAGGACAAGCAGCATCTCCCAGCCCCAGGCTAGTCGGGATAGCTGGGACCCCAGTCCCCATCCCTG
>NW_009220263.1:7497-8065 GCF_000690835.1 Fulmarus glacialis | reverse complement strand
CACCACGCACCGATCATCCACCAGCCTGCGCGGGGACAAAAGCGGGAGCAGGGTGTCAGCAACAACGAGGCGACAGCGGGGCCCGAGCAAGCGGAGCGGCTTTGCCACGAACCACAGCACTGCAAGGGCAGACGCACCACCGTCGCCTGGCCCAGAGCAACAACATCAAAAGCTGTGTCTCCCGTTTCCCATCCGTTTGCACTCCATAAATATTTAGCACGACAATGCTCAGCTCCCGGAATAAGCAGCCGCTCTTGGGCGCTTGCTCCGAACACATCGCCCCTTGTTCGCCACCACTCGCCATTTCTTTCACGTGCATTTTTGCCCTTGCGGGAAACAGTGACAGATACAAATCGGCAGCGAAGAAACACGATGCTTCGTGTCAGCCGTGCTCCCAGGGCCTTTGCTCAGTGACCCGTGCGGGAGGCTTTGATGCTTGTGTCCTGCCGGAGCAAATCCTGCCTTGCCCAGCTCCCGGCTGAGCCGGATCCACCCCCCGGCACGGTGCGCTGGCTGCGGCGTTATTTCACTGTTAATCTGGCAAAAATGTGATGAGTTCAACTTTCAT
>NW_009220263.1:6907-7354 GCF_000690835.1 Fulmarus glacialis | reverse complement strand
GCTTTGTGTCTCCTCCCTGCCCACCTCCTTGTTTTCTCAGCATTGAGCAAAATCCTGCAGGTTTGGCCTTGGGTGCCGAGAACCGATTTCGGGATGGATGGGATGTTACTTTTCAAAATTACCGAGAACAGTGAAGTATAACCTGGCAGGAGGTTCTGCTCAGCCCCCAAAGTACGGGGGGACGAGCAACGCCCAAGGGGCTCACGGCGCCGGGGCCACCCAGAGCTCGTCTGCGTGGCCCCGCGAGGCTTTCAAGGGAACTCGGCGCTCCAGCGAGACAGGCTGTACCCGCTCGCCCGCTTTCTCCCAGCCCCTGGGAAGCGATGCACCGAGAGAAACCACACTCCTGCCCCGGGCGAGGAAGTGAGAAGCGTGTCCCCACCTGCGGAGGCTGAATTCAGGCAGCCGGTGAGCGTGCGAGTGGATGCGGGAATGCACCCACGACGC
>NW_009220263.1:6033-6690 GCF_000690835.1 Fulmarus glacialis | reverse complement strand
GGCACAGCGGAGCCCCCTCCGCTCCCCAAGGGACTCTCAACGCCCTCCAACAAACCAAACAGCCAAAACATTGCTGGAGACGGACACGCTGCGCTTGCAAAGAGTTGGCAAAAGCGATAGATATCCCGTCTGCAGATCCAGCCTCCTTCCCCCAGCCCAGCCGCTCTCCGGAGGAGGGGAAAATTCCTTTCAATAGCTCGGCAGAGAGGAATTTGGCCTCCGCGCTGATGGATTGGGACCCCGGGGACCCCAGTGCTGCTGCGTCCTTGGCAGCGGAGGCGTGGGCTGGCGGGGTGCTCTGAACACCCCGCCACCAGCTCCCTGCTCTCTCTAAAACTCCCCAGGGTTGGGGGAGATTAGATTTCAAATAAAGAGAGAAAAGCAATTTCTCTGCTTTTGGTGACAGCAGAAGCTTAAAAACAATTAGCAAAGACCTAGAAGGTTGTAAAAAAACCCCCAAAACCCACGAGGTTTCAGTAACCGTACGGTGCGCTGTTTGCCGGACAGGGTTGTCTTGGCTTTGCAAACACTCGTGGTCGGCAGCGCAGGGGGTTCTGGGCTCCCGGCAATGCCTTTTCCATGGGCCATGACAGCAGGGAAGGAGTTGGGCATGTTCCCAAAATCCCGCGGGGCACGGAGCCTCGGGGGGACAGGGCG
>NW_009220263.1:5469-6008 GCF_000690835.1 Fulmarus glacialis | reverse complement strand
AAACCAGAGTGGAGGAGAAGCAGCTGCAGGGACAGGAGCTGTACCACGCGTCTCAGCCCACAGGAGATAAAGCCTCAGCCCAGCCCCGATGCCACTTGTAGGTGGTTTTGGTTTCTATTACTGTTATTTTGATGGGGGACAGGGAGGAACAAACACTTTTGATGCTCCTGGGAGTGAAGACCTCCGGGGGCTGAGCCCCGACCGACCCACGGGTCAGGCTCATGGAGTGAAGCACTGACCCTTGGCACATGCCCAGCTCCCACCAGCGCCTACAAAAGCAGAGGGCCCAATTCATCTGTGCACTTTCAAAAATAAAAATCCCCCACTGTCATGGCTAGGGGTCTCCGAGGAAGCGCCTGACCTGCATGGCCCATTTTCAGTGCCGAAGTAAACAGCACAGGAGCCTCCCACCCACACCAGCTCTGCCTGCAGCATTCGCCTGCCGCTTCCCCGTGCCCGGCGTTACCGCTCCACCGGGCAGGATTAGAGATAGTGACTTGCCAGGCTGGAAGTCTTAACTAGTTAATGATCTCAAGGCA
>NW_009220263.1:1490-5365 GCF_000690835.1 Fulmarus glacialis | reverse complement strand
CCGGACTAACATTCTTCTGTTAAAAATTGCTGAAAATAAAAGGATTCTGACAGGGTGGACAGGAGTCACCTGGGTGACTGCTGGGGCCAGGACACGCTTCCAGTAATAACCGGCATTACCTCAGCGGGATGGGGCACATCGAAGCTCCCTCTGCCATCAGAGCAGCAGGGACGCGCGGGCGCTCGCTGCCGCACCGAGCTGCGGGGAGGACGCCGGGCACGCGGGGGGCAGCTTTCATTTCTCAGGTGTTAATGAGAAAACGGGCTGTTGGTGTCCGAGCACCTGGAGGAAGATCCTGAGCGAAGCAGCAGGCTGGATGCACTTGATGAAAACTTCACGCTTTGCCTTTTCAAATTACCCCCAGGGAGCACGAGGGGCCGGATCCCGTGCGTCGATTAGCCTGCTACCCGCAGCCCGGCAAAGCGCGGGCGAGCATCTGGTTAGCTTTAAGCCGTGCAAGTCATCGCCGTGCTTCCAGTGGGGCTTTCTGCGTGCTTTAAAATACCGAGCACAAAGTGATTCCCTGGCCCGGGGCCAGCGCGCTTGGCCTCGTGCGAGGCAGAGCCTTCACCGGAGGTCAGGGGAAAAGCAGCTCGTCCCAGCCCCGCGCCCGCGGGGGGTGATTTTTTTGACAGCAGCCAGCTGGGGCTGATGTGAAGGCACTGGCTCCTGCAACGCGAACCTGGGCTGGGGAAGAGGAGAGGGGCTTCCCAGGCCGCCCCGCGGCGCATCCGATGCCGAGAGGAGCGCCGGCACGCTGTGGTCCAGGGGTGGACGGGGAAGGAGTGCTCTGGGAGAAGGGGAGCCCCAACCCAGGCAGGAGCACCCCACTACAAAGCCCACCAACCTCTGGAGGTGAGGAAGAGGATGAGGATGAGGACAGCTCGCTGTTGGGCATGGGGCCGAGTCAGCCCCTCTGGCTCGGGGTGCAGGATGGGCACTGAGCCCATGGGGAGGAATAAAAATAAAATGAGTGATCGCCAGGCGGCCACAAAAATGCAGCTTTTCCCCCGCTGTCCCAGTGCCGGGAGGAGGAAGCCGCTCTTGGCCTCGTGTGCTTCTCCTCCCCACAGAGACGAGTTCGTCCTGACCCCGCAGAGCTGGAGTTACCCTTTAACCAGCTGCCTTTCCCTGAACTGCTCCACCCTGCAAATCCACCTGCAATCACAATTACAGCTATCAAAGGTGTTATTTCACCTTAAACAGCCAACTGACATTTAGGCAGGTTTGCCATCAGCCCTTCCCCTCTGCAAGCCCGCAGTGCCGGTCCCCAAGCCCCCGGCAGGTCCTGGGACCCCCCCCCGGGATGGCAGGGACGGGGCAGCACATCCCCCTGGCAAGCACAGGCACCTGCACTGCATTTCTACTCCTCTCTGGCTCCGGCCATTTGGTGCTGGCTTACCAGGGACACAAGATAAGATGGAGACACTCATGACAGCGGCGTCTCCCAGGGCTCACAGCATCACCCCATCCATCACACTGGATCAGGAACCAAATCAAGGTCTCTGAGCTCCTTTCCCTGCTTGGTCACTGGTTTGCTTTGCCTGGATGATCCCCACAGGGCACCCCACATAAGTGGCTGTTGCCCCCATCCCAGACCCAGTCCCCAAAGTTCCCTCTCCCCAAGCACAGATCTCCCAGGAGATACCGGTGATAGTCCCTAAGCAGCGAAGCAGCTGCACCTACAAGCTCCCCGCGGTGGGGTGCCATGCCCTGGCGAAGCTGCTGCTCAGCACCAACCCCACATCCCTGACCCACGCGGCTGCTTTTGTCCCAAACTATTTCAAGCCGCCATTTCCTGGGACACCTTTAATGTGCAGCAGCGAAGCCACGGCAGCGAAGTCGGGCAGCCCCGCAGAGCCGTTCCCCTCCTCCCAGCCGGGAGTAGCCTCGAATCGAGCCAAGAGGGAAGATCAAACCACCCTGGGGTCCCTGCATCTCACAAACTCCTCCTGCGCACCTTCCCATGCCCCCAAAACCACTTCTGGCATGTCCAATACACCCATCCCGTCCCCCCATCTCCCCCAAGGGACCAAGTCACTCCCAGGGTGCTGAGCAGCACAGCCAAGAGATGCCACCAGCAGCGTGGCTGCCCTCAGCCCAGTTCCCCCAACACCTCGGGGTGCTGCTGCTTTACAGCAGCCAGCTCTCACCCTGCCTTCCCACGGGACTTCTTAAGTCACCTCCTCTTTTGGGGCTGTCTTTAGCATTTTAGCTAATTTGGGTATTTTGGCTCAGTGTTCCCCCACCTAGCCCAGCACTTGAGCACACAGGAGTACTCCCCACCCTTCGGCGGGCTGTTTTTCCTCCTTAAAAGCAAACACCCGCTGCAGAGAGGGTGTGCGGGGGAAAGGTTTGTGCCCAGGGGCCTTCACCAGTGCGATTCGGGGGGTTGGGAGCAGAGAGGCTCAGTCGGGGGCTGCAGGGCTCCCCCCACCTCCGCCACCAACTCCTTCCATCATCCTCAGCAAGTTCCCTGTACAAAAGCAGGAAAGCACTTTAAAAGATAATAAATTGAGACTTAGTGTTAATAAGGGGCGTGATTCTTCTTCCCTGCTGAGGCATCCCATTGATCGTGAAAGTCCGGTGCTGCGCGAGCGGCCAGTCCAACCCCCAGGTACCCCCACGCAGTCGGGGCTCAAGCGAAAGCTGGTGCTTTTGTGGGGGAGCCGCTAAGAGCCTGGCAAGCTCCCGCACACCGGCTTAGTCCCAGCTGAGACCCTTCTCTGCCCATCTCCCCGCAGCCCGGGGCAGGGCTCCACGCCATCGCTGGAGAAGACCCACTTGCTTCTGGGCCAGACACCACCAGTGACAAAGCACTGGGGTTAATGGGTTTAACGCGAAGTAGGAGCTGCAGCAGAGCCAGGCAGGAGGAAGCATCCCCAGTGGGCACCCTCTCTCCTTCCCCGCGCTCTCGGCAGACCCCCTTCCCCTTCCTCAGCCTCTCCGGGCATTTTGCAAACGTGGCCGTGGAGGAGCTCGGTGCAAGCGGCTCCAAACGCGGCTGCGCCTCTCGCCGGCGGTGCATCCCAAGCACAGACAGACAGAGCCCTTTGTGTCCCGCAGCACCGCCTGTAAGCACCACCGGGTTGGTATTTAGTTGACAGTCACACCCACATCAGCCAGGACACCCTGGAGACCCTCAGGAGGAGCTCACTGCTCTGCCGGGATGCTGGCACAGGGATGTCACAGCACCAGGGTACATCCCTTAACGTGACACTTGTGACCAGCACCTGGAGACACTCCGTATCATCCTGTAAAAACAGAGGATCCCACTGCAGACCCTCAGCGATCCCACAGCCAAAACCAGTCTCTCTGCGAGGAAGGATGGAGGGAGCGCTTCCGGCAGGGTGCTCAGCCGGGCACACAGCACCCGGCGTGGGGCTGGCAGAGCCATTTGCCTTGCAAATGAGCTAAATAAGGTCCCAAGCCGTGGCAGGAGGGCTAGGGAGAAGCACTCTCGGTGAGTCACCCAGCCCCTTATCGCAGGAGTGATTTAAGGTGTGGTTGGGTCTCCCAGGTTCTGGGGCACAAGGGGAAACAATTTCAGAGGGTGGGAAACAACCTGGAGAAAGCAGAGCCCCGGGAAAAGTGGGGCTGCCCAGCAAAAGCCGCGCTGGGGCCTTGGGAGAAGAGGCTCTCCAAGCAACCCCTGCTTTTCAGATGCTTTTAAGTAAGTCTAGAGAAGCACCCGGCAAAAAGGGGGACCTGGGGGCCAGAGCTGCAAAGGGATCGGAGCTCCAAAGAGTCTAAACACCTCTTAATTCAGCTCTCGGTGAGCCACTGGGACGTGCTGCGTGGGCTAATAACCAGCGTTGGGTCCCAGCAGAGCCTCCTCCAGACCCAATTTCACAGACAGGCTGGAAGGGTGCTCA
>NW_009220263.1:377-1447 GCF_000690835.1 Fulmarus glacialis | reverse complement strand
GGCTGCAGCCCCTGCCTCGGGACAGCTCTGGCACTGGGAGAGCAGGCCAGCTACAAGGAGACCTCTCCAAAAAGGACCATGGGGATGTCCTCCCATCCATCCAGGGAGGGTTGGGCACAGCCAGGCTGCATCCTGCACGTGCAGGACCTTCTGCCCGACACCGTATAGTTGCACGCATCGGGATTTTGTGCCCAGGTCTGCACCCAGGTGCACCCAGCAGCCCATTTCTGGGCAGCATCCCACAGCCGGTTGGAGGAAGGCTTCGGTGGGCATTAACCCAGTTTTGAGGGTATGGGGGCCCGGCGGTGGGTGCGCGAACACGTGTAGGCGAAGGTATGTACGTCTCCGGTTATACATAGGCATGTGGGAGCAAGTGCATTCATCGCAGATTATAGAGCCGCGCAGCTCCTGCCCCAGGAATCCCATCCAAGTCAGCATTCCTGGCTGAGCTCAGCCTCTCCTACACGCAGCATGGGGCAGGCGCGCTGGCACAGACCCACGTCTGTGGCTGCGGGCAAGGTTTGGGTCCCTGCTTTGGGGTAAGGGAAAAAAACCCACCCATGCCCCAGGGCATCCAGCAGCCCTGCCAGAGCCCTCACCACCCGGCCCGGGGACGCAGCCTCTCCCCGTGCCGCAGGGCAAACACTCCCGGCGGGAGCAAGCAGCCAGTGGATGGAGAAGGGCATAGCCCAAGATCTTGGCCCGGCTTCGTCCGGGTGCTGCTTTAGCAGCACCGTTGGCTTGCACGGAAACGGGAGGGACAAGTCACGGGTCCCCAAGCTCTCTGCTCGTCTCCCCGGGTGAGGCCGCGAGATCCCCTCGCCCGTGCTGACATGTCCAGGAGGCTGCAAGGAGTTGGCTCAGCCTGGACCTGGCAATGCCCTGGTGCCCCCAGTCCTAAGCAGCACTTGGTAGCCATGGGCACCTGCGTGTTGGTGACCCTGCAGTGATTCCCACTGACCACCAGGCGTGTGGAACCCTGAGGGGGGACAGCGAGAGCCATCGCTGCCTGTCCCAGGGGACGACAGCCTCCAACCCCACCGGACAGGGCTGGAAGCACCTAATCCCCC
>NW_009220263.1:0-361 GCF_000690835.1 Fulmarus glacialis | reverse complement strand
CGCCCCGAGCCATCCTGCTCAGCCACACACACAACCCCTTCCCAACCCCACCAACCCTCACGCTGCTTAAGCCCATTTCATCTCTCTGAGCCCCTAATGGGGGGGGTGAAAACAGTTTCTGGCCACAGCTACCGGAGATGGTGGGCTGCAGGGTCCCTCCAGGGCCGCATCCTGCCCCTGGCAGCAACTGGAGCTGGAGGAGAGCCCGGAGGCACACAGCTTCCCCTCCCCAGCACCTGTCCCCATCCTTGCTGCAGCACCCAGAGCTTTCCAGCCCCTTTTCCCACCGGGCTCAGGCTCAGCACCACCTTCCCATCCCATCCCATCCCATCCCAACCCGCCATGGTGGCCAGCTGCCCCC
>NW_009220262.1:0-1491 GCF_000690835.1 Fulmarus glacialis | reverse complement strand
TCCAACCTTAATGATTCTATGATTCTGCCCCCAGCATAACTTCGCCTCCATCCCTCTGAGCACCACCTGCCATCAAGCCAGGGCAGTCACAGGGAAGGAGGTTTGGGAGGCAATGGAGAAGAGTCAAGACCAGAATAAAGGCAAGCCAACTGTTCTTTCAGAAAACTCTCCTTGCCAGAAAACCCCTGGGTCATTTTTTTTTTTTTAAGAGGTCACAGATTTGGTAGCATCACAGAGGTATTAAGCTTCCTACAGCAGTCAACTGGATATCACTTTGTGTCCTCATGAACCCATTGGATCTTGCCAGGTCATTTGGCAAATTAAGAATTAGATGCCAGGCAGATCTGCAAAAGGAAAAGCATCAGATGGACACACTCCCAACAGATGCAGCAGGGTTTGTCTCCAGCCCAGACACTACCCACCTCCAAGCGTGACCTTCAGAGCCAGCATCCCTGCTAGGACGACCCATGGATGCCCCTGCCCTGGAAAGCATGGACTCAGGATTTGTTTCAAGGACAAAATTCCCCAAATGATGGGGTGGCTGGAGAGAAGAGCTCTGAGCACTTGGCACTGAAATACAGACTAGAAATAACTTGGTTAAAACGTATCTTGCAGAGAGCCATCCCCAGGAGAAACTACAGGACGTGCTACAGGATGCCTTTGCTGAAGAAAGCAGAGCAAAGGCTGGAAGCTGAAATGGAGCCAAGCCAAACTTCAGCGCATGTCCTCCATGTGCAGATGGCTCCCCAGGGGCGACCGATGCTTTGGGCTACCCAGCTCAGCGGGGCTCCCTTCCAGGGGACACGCGAGGTCACAAGTGGGCAGCAAGGAGGATGCCGGGGGCTGCAGGGCTGCTGCTGGCTCTCAGCTACCATCGCCCTGCCTCGCCGGGGGGTATCTCAACCAGAGTCCGGACGCTCCGGACTCGAGTCCCATGCCTGCTGATGATTCCCACAGCAGCCCGGGACAACTCGCCGTGCTCCAGCATCCGCAAGTCGAGGTGGGGACACCGCCTCTCCTTTTTCACCTCCTTGGACAGGGGGTTTGCAGGGACAGCTCCCACGAGGGGCTTTCCCAGCCCACGCACTCTGCATGCCCAGTTTAGACCTGTGCGTTGGAGTTTCAGAGTAGAAGCCAGCGGGGCAGGTCAGGCCAAACCAAAGTGTCCAGAGGCAGGATCTGCCTGGTGGAGCCTTGCTCTTCCCCAGGCTCTGCCCCAAAAAGGGAGCATCCCCCATGCTGCCCTTTCCTCTCGCTCGCTCTTGCCCTCAGGTTTTGGCCACTCCAGCAGAGCCCGAGCACAGGTGGGGACAGCAGGGGACTGGAGAGGACCGAGTCCTCCCACACACCGCTGCCATGCAGAGCGGCTCGCATCTCCCCCGCACACCCGACGTGGGTGGCAGGAGAGCCCTGGCGCGCTCATCCGAGGGGGTTTGCAAAGGTCAGCCCAGGAGGAGGTCTCCGGCGAGGGCCGCGTGCCAGCACCGGCTG
>NW_009220261.1:7750-10870 GCF_000690835.1 Fulmarus glacialis | reverse complement strand
ATTAAAATTAGATTAAATTAAATTACATTAAAAAAGGGAAGACTTTCAACTCAGAAAAGCAATTTCTGTGCACATGGAGATTTTTGTTGTTGAAGGTATTAAGCTTCAAAGACGGCAAGAACTGAGATTACCTGGAAAAGTACTTTTAGTTTTTCTTTAAAAAAATAAAAGAGGAGGGGGGAAATGAAAGTTTTGCTGATAGTCATTCTCCTTTTACTCTTGGTTACTTGTCTCTGTGGGGCAAATGGAACAAGAAAAGGAAAAAAAATGCTCAAAAGACAAATTAACAGCGTAGAAAACTGTAATTACTTAGACACCTTAAACAACTCGGACATTCTGTTCAGCAACAGAAACAAAAGTCATTTTAAAACTAACTGCATTTCAGCTATAGCTATTCAAACAGCTTATTCCAAAAGATGACAAATTCTGGTTATAAAATGCATCATTTGATAGACATTATGTAAATCAAGTTTGTAATATTTTTGGTTCCAACCAGAATCAAATAAAAGAAAAATCCAAACCAGAGTGACTGTGCTTCTCCTGCAGTGCAGAGCTGCAGTGTCACAGCTGAGGTGTCTGGCTTAATCACCAGCATTGCTTTGGAGATGTAAACTGGTTTTGCAACAGTTTTCAAGCATGAATCATGTTGTAAAGCAAAACTGTGTTCATATCAAACTAAGTAACCTTTGCTTTGTGTCACAGGAATCATGTATCGCAAATCCTGCGCTTCTTCAGCAGCGTGTCTGATAGCCTCTGCTGGGTACCAGTCCTTTTGTTCTCCAGGGAAGGTGAACTCTGTTTGTATCAGCTGCTGCAACACTCCACTCTGCAATGGACCCCGGCCGAAGAAGAGGGGGAATTCTGGCGTGGTGCTGAGGGCCAGGCTGATAACCACTGTTCTGGTCCTTAAATTGGCTCTTTTGGTTTTGTATTGCTAAAGTTCAAGCAGGTTTTTTGCCCTGACACAGTTTGTTCTGTTTGCTCCTTTCTTCAAAGACACTGCGATTATTTTCTGTTTGTTTCCAAATCCCTGTCAACAGCGAGGGAAGTTCAGTGGTTGTGGGGAGAGAGGGGCTGATATTTTTGGCAGCTAATGAATTCCGTTAGCAGATTGAATTTCCAGTGTGCACTTAAAAATCCCAGCAGCAGGATACAGAACTCCTGCTCTTTTTGCATAATTGGAAACAAATCCATCTGTGTTATTCCTTTTAAGATGTAGTCAATTACTCAGTCATTTTAATTCCCGTGTTTTTAAGTTCATTGCTAATCATTAACTTTGCCTTATGAAGTCATACTTGATGTTCACAAAGGCCGTTTTGTGCGTCTGGACTGGGCTCTGAGCTAGTCTCTAGTGGCACTACTTCCAAGCTGGGCTCCGGTGGTTCAAGACCCGGTTTCTGTGGACTGCAGTCAGGCTTGGTCTCATTCTGAAAAGTACTTAAGAAAACTTTGTTATTGCCCCTTGTAGAAGAATTACGCCTAGATGAAATGAAGAGCAGTGGGCGCAGAGACCGACTGCTCCTTGCTCTGGAGCTCACGTTGGCTCTGAGAAACTTCTCCTTGTTGGCATGCTCTATTGTCAGGTGGCAGCGGAGGACCTGCAGAAACACGCTGCGGAACTGCTGAGAAGAGATGTTGTACAGGAGGGGGTTCACCACCGAGCTGAGGTAGAAGAAGATGTCAGCGATGGGAAGAAGAGTGATGTACGCTCTGAAGTAGGGGACAGTCCAGTCCTGCTTTGGTTTAGCAGCAGCCATGATCCTTCTAACCTGGTTTGGCATCCAGCATATTGCCAGAGTTGCAACAATCAGTCCTGCGAACAAGAAGAGGAAGAAAGAAGTGTGCATACATGGGGGAAAAAAACCATAAAATACTTAGTATCAGTTCTGCACTTACTTGTTAGGAAATAGTACCAATTTTTCAATGTTTTGCGTGACAGCTTTTTCTGCCCGTAGCATTTTTTTGTTTGTTGTTTTTAATAACTGTTACAAGGTCATTGCAGTACCTGCTCTGACAAAAGACTGCAGAGTGCTTGAATAGCGTTTCTTTGTACCTACCTATTGTCATTTATTAGTTTTCAAAGTGTTCTTTCACTGATACCTGTATCTTTGGAAAGAATGCATTTTTATTTTGGTTTGTGTTCTTACATTTCTTATGTCTTTCCCTTTACTTTGAAAAACAAACAAAATAAATAGAACCTATAGCCATATTAGATCAGGCAATACCCAGAAGAGATCAGATTCTTGTTTGTACTTTACAAAAAAAAAAAAGTATGCATAATAATATATTTCGTGTTATTTTTGGTAAATTTCCTCTTACAGAAGATATTTTTCAGTAAAAATACATATGGATCTTTTTATGGTAATTAAGGTATGTTGGGCTTTCTTAAAAATGAAATTCCAGTGGAATTAAATTATGAATGTAAATGAGAAAAACCCAAGCCTAGTCATGAAAGTGTAAGCAGTTTCAGATTGTAAATTATGCTTAAAAATGTGGTACCTGACCATTTTGTATTTATATGTAAATATAAATACACGTTGCTGCATCACTAGTGGCATTAAAAAGGGGGTGACTTAAGTGTTGGATGTCTGAAAATTCTGCCTCTGTGGACCGGCATTCACTAGGGTCACAGCGGTGATGCCGTCTTCAGAACGGCGGAAGAAACGTGTGAGCGAACTCGAGCAGGCTGTGTTCCTAAGGCAGGAGACGGAGGAGGGGAAAGGCGCTCAGATCCTCGTTGGCATCCACTGCTTCTGGTGCACGTAAGCACTGGAAATCCTGCCACCTTGCATGAAATACCAGGTACACAAAATAATTCCTCTCAGTGCTCCCCCCACTAAGCACTACTTCTGGAACACAACACAGCCACTGGTTTACTGTTTCCACTTTGTTTTTCTCTTTGCAGGAAATGTGCCTTGTATGAACACTTAGAGGAAGCAGAAGTTGCAGGTTGGCTTCCCTGCTGCAGAAGCGCAAAATAGTAGAGAGTGTCCTGATGGTGCACAGTTTTCACTTCTGGTAGACTTTTGTTATATTGTCTAGCCTCCTCTCTCAACAGAAGCACAGAAATGTTTTAATTCTTACCTATGTAGGCTAAGTCAGATTGCCCCCATTGAACTG
>NW_009220261.1:0-7719 GCF_000690835.1 Fulmarus glacialis | reverse complement strand
GAAGGAATGCAATTCTGAAATAGCGCACACTGATTTTTCAAGCCAGGAAAATGATACTTCACTAGTGGGAAGACATAAATGTAACAGGGAAGGGGGGCAGAAAAGAGAAGAAAGATTTTTCATAACTTTGAAACTGCCAGGGCTTAAACAGGGTATGTCCAAGTTCTCTCCACCACCACCCCCAAGCAAAGAAAAGGTATGAAATGTCTTTTTTTTTTTTTTTTTTAAAGAAATTAATTTTCTTAATGAAAGTTATAATTAACAGATTTATGATCTCACTGAATGAGCTACCAAATAAAAGTTGTCTTTTTGAACATTTGCTTCTGTAATTACTTAATGTCACAGTAATTTGGTAGGACGGGGAAGTAGCGTATCTTAAACTTAGAGCACTAGATTAAGAGCCCTGGAAGGCTGTTCTTAGTAGGCAGGCGATAAATGCATTTGCCTTTGCCATTTTCTGTTCTTTAACTACCGTAACTCTCCTCAGCCACAGTCTCTTTATTCTCATTCCCATTCCTACACAATCCCATGCCCCTTTGCTTGGCTGCCCTACTCTTCCCCTGCCGCCTTGCCTCATTTTTCAGTACCTCTTGTGTCTCTGTCATAAGCTGATCTGAATTTTGTATTAGTCCTGCAGATTTTCTAGCCTTCAGTGCTTTTTCTCTGCTGTCAGCATAACAAATACAGGGATAGCGGTCCTCGCATGGACCCACAGCAAATACGGAGCCCTGAGCAGTGACTTGTGACAGGCCTTATAAAAAGACAGCGAAGGAATGCTACTGCTCCGTTGTGGCTTCTTCTCCTGTGCAACTGAAACGCAAAGCCCACAAGCCTGGGTCTGCAGAATTCTTGTCAAATTTTACCAGATGATCTCTTTCAAGGGAAAAGAAAATAAGCTCTATAGTGTAATTTTTTTGTTCTTCTTTAGAAATGGGATACTTCAGCATGCTGATTAATAGTTTCCTAAATTATGAATGCTGCTGTGAAAAACTGAGCAAACAATGCGTGCATTCAGTTTTAAAGCTCAAATGCAGTGCTCCGAGATGTCTGATTTTTTGTTTGTATCTGAATTCTTTGCCATTGACTTTTCTTTTTAGTTCAAACTGCCAAATGCTTAAGAGTTCCCCCTTATATTCTTCAGACACTTTTGTTCTGGGGAACTGAGTATTTCATTGTGTGTACAGCAAGTGAAAAATGAGCTGCTTGTGCCCTCGCACACTGTAGTGAGGTTAGTCTTTTGGGGGGTGGGAGGAGATGTCTGTAAAACACTGTTATTTTCCAGGGATAAGTGATTGTTCATTTTTACACTTGAAAAAAATGCTTGTTGACTCAGAGGAGATGCACCATGTAAATAAACGTGCTGACAAATTCACAGTGTTTTTTCCAACTGTTCACACTTGACGTGGAGGTATGAAGTAAACTGAAGTGCATCAGAAGAAAAGGTTTATGTTCAGACCTTAGCATACTAATTATTTTGACTGAATCACTGCTGCCATCAATTTGAACTTGTACACAGGCTGTAGAAGTTCGTGTTGTACTATAATGTGCAGAAGGTGCTTAAAAAACATTGTATCCGCTTGAATGTAAACCGGACTGCACCTTGCACCAGGACTGATGGCATTTTTCCCTAGAGCTTGCTGCCTGCAAGGAATCAAACTCCCTCACATTTCACCTCATATCCAACGTTCCCTTCCACTCCTCCTTATTAAAATGAAAAAAATCAGTATCTCCATTTTTTTTTCCCATGTTCCTGACTACGGCGCTGAAGTGACACACTAGACAAGAGCAGAGATTTATCTTCCATGGAATAATGATGTTTATAAACAAAGTAATGCTGTGGTCCAGCAGCCTCCATCACTGGTGCTTGAAATTTCCAGCACACGTTTGAATCACTTGGTTTAATCATCAAAAGTGCATTAGACCATGCCAACAGAAGCCAGGAGGCCTGTGTTACCTAGCTGACTATGTGTGCGTGAATACATCTCAACCTTTACGTAAGTGTTTGAGCTTATAATTCATTTAACATTGACGTCGATATTTCAAGGTAACAAAAAAAAAAAGACATGAAAAGATCCTTGACTAAAACCATTTTAAAAAGCTAAGCCATAAACCAGCCACAAAATAGTTTACCCAAAATAGGAATTACCACATTCAACTACTCTTTTAATCTGAAAAAAAAAAACATCCCAAACCTCTTTAAAATAAAGCATACAAATTTAACAATGATTTAAATTTGGGAATTGTTATTGTAACTTCCCAAAAGTGGATCTTAGAGTATTAATTCTTACTATGTGACAAAGGATCATTTATGTAGTAAAATAAACCTAGCGTTTAAGTGCCAATAATATAAATATGCATTGCTGGCACAGAATAGGAGTTTGGCAGTCATCTGTCCCTTAGCAATACTTTTTTATTACTCAGAACATTCCTCTGGGCCATAGGGGACTGAATTAAATTCATTATGAACTTTATTGGGAGGGATTTTAAATACATGCAAATGCCTGGTAGACTAGAGAGGGCTTCCTCCAGATTTCGCTTGTTTTTCTATTGAACAGAATTTTGGGGTTTTTTTCTGCACCTGAGCACTTAAATCTGTCTCCTTTTGTAGCCGAACATTTCCCCTCTCTCCTGGCCGCTGCCAGCCATCCCACAAAATTTGGAATTGTCTACAAAATTACAATTGTCACTGGGAAATGCCAACAACACACTTTATTTGGCTGCCATAGCCCATTAACTGAGGCTGTTGCGGTGACCTCATGTACATGCTCCTTTGGCTGTGCACTTAACCCTGACCGCCCTGGTCCGTCAAGGTCTGCTGGACTCTGCTGCTACTCTCATCACAGTTAGCCTAAGCAGCGCTACACCTCAAACTTTGCTTTTCTGTGATTTAATTAATGGCACAAAGGCACGTTCTCAACATATGCTTGTAAACTGACATTTAAATGGCAATTGTCAGTGGAACATAAGCATATGGTTACTGAGCTGTGAGTCAAGTGCAGGCAGTGATGCAGTTGGTTCAGAGAGAGACTTTTTTTAGTGCTCATTTCACATTCACATACTTGGTCCGACTATACTCAAAGGTATAATGTGACATTAATGCCCTATGCCTTACTCACAAAGTCTTCCAACCACGCATCAGAGGTATCAGCTCCCAAAAGAGGAAAGTACTGAGACCACCCCTCATTATTAAGTTTACTGTCATAAAACAATACTAATCATGAGGAAAGCACTTGGTCCCTATTTGATTCTGCTACAACTGGCTTTGAAAACACAAGCAAATACACCGTCTCGCTAATCAGGTTCTTGATGGTCATAATACCAGTCACTACTAACTTGGGAGAAGCAGAAAAGTAAAGACTCCAGGTTTAATTAAGAATGTGACTTTCAGGAGGTGGGGTTTTGGCATGTGTTTGTGTTTATTATTTTAAGCAGGACTCAAAAATCTTGCTTTTCATTTGAAATAAGGACATAAGTTATTAGTTTATTGTCCATCTAGCTTTTAAGAAAAAAGTCAAGCCCCACAACGCAGTCTTCAGTCACTGAGATGACCTTCCCAACTGCAGATCAATGCAGTGCTGTTTTCCAGCATGTGCAGCTGCTCCGTGCCTCTGCTGCTGCAGTTGTCTGCACGTGAGACGTCAGCTACCATATGCTTATTGTCTACTGACAATTGTCATTTAAATGTCAGTTTACAAACAGCTGTTACTTTCATTGCTGCGAGTCTGACTTGTAAGTGCAGCAAAGAAACCAGCCAGAATGATACCGAATGGCTGCTGGCACTGCTCGGCAGTGCTGTTGGCAGCAGGAGCGATGCAGACTGCCCTTCCTCGGCGGTGTTAAACTGAGAAAGACTGGAGCATCTCAAGGAGGGGACTGTCTTCTCTGCTCTCCAACCTCAAGGATTTCCTACCAGTGCTTCTTCTGGCAGGTAAGAGTTTGGAGAAGTTTCTCTGGTCTACCAGCAGCTGGGTAGAATTTCAGATCCAAATTTTCAGCTTCTAACAGCTTCTGGTGAATATCTGGTGTTCAGCCACTACCCAGATCAACATGTGACTCAAACCCTCTATCTCTGACCAACAGCAACTAGCTGTTGATGAGCAGAAGGGTGTGCAGGAGGTAGGAGGGAGCAACACACCTTTTACTACTGCTCCCAGTTGGGTTATTGCCTATCCTTTCATCTCTCTTGTGTTTAAGGTCAGCAGGTTTAGAAGCAAGACCCAGAGAGGAACAGCGGCATTTCTTCAGTGCTTCTGCGGAACTTACGATGTTTCTGCCTAACTGCCAGAGCTGGTATCTCCATAGAAATATGGTCCCTATAGCATAAATCATGTGCTAAAAGGCCTCTGTAGATCCCAAACAAGTCTTGTGACATTCAGTGCTGTCATGCCTGCATCCTTTTTGTGCAGCCTGCCCTCATCATCTAGCTAGGAAACCTCTGTCTTCTTGTTCTCTGAGATCTAGAATTAGGATGAAAAGGCAATGGGACAGATCAGAGGATAATCCTTCAGACACAGTGAAGTGGCCATGCTCTTCTTGCCCACACACACTTGCTTCTTGGAACAAATGCAAGAGGCCCAAATAGGCCACTGTGTTCTCTACGCTATTAGAGTACCCATAAATAAAGTTCCAGCTGGCACGCAGACGCAGAGTGCCACGCGTAACACAGGCGTGAAGTAAGCTTACCACAAGGTTCCTAACAGATCTGCAGGTGTCCCCCTGTTCAATGTTAACAGCATCGCTTCGTAGGCAGCGATTCACAGCCAGATCTCAGAATCAAAGTCTTTGTCAGACAATTTGTGTCCTACCCTCTGCGCTACACCTGCCTTTCTGTGAGCTGTTAAGTAGCTCTGTCTTAGTTACAGAGTTACTACAGGAAGGCCCACCAGCAACTAGTCCATAAAACAGAAGTGGTGGTTTTGCTGCCCCTTCCACTAGCGACAGTGAACTTCACATTTCCCAAAAATCAATCGCTTAATCCTGTATTCAGTGCATAGAGTGTCACAACCATCAATAAGGGGTTTGCTTGAATGAGGGCTGCAGTGTGCTCCATGTGCAGGATGAAGCATCTGATGAAGTTTAAAACAGGAAAATAATACTAATACAAACCTCCCTTTTCCCTCTCAACCACATGCAAGTTTCTTCTGCTGAAGGACAAACATTATAATAATAATAAGCACATATTGATGTATGCTGAGGTGAATATAAAAATGTATTAACCTGAGAGATAAATATTGATACTGCTTTGTCTGTGTCAATATTTAGTTCAAGGGACAATAAATTTTGATATTCACGAAACAAGTCAATACATGCATTGCTACATACATTTTGTGTAAGCTCAAATTATTCAGCAACTCTGTTCCTTTTATCCTCAACTTTCAGAATCACGTATTTGCCTTTCAGAAATGCTTCTCTGGAAGGGAAGGGGGCAATAAGTAAACCATCCCTACTCAGCAGTAACTACAGGGAGAAGAGAAGAAAAGATATGGCCAGTGTATATCTCCCAGTGATTTCCCCATCAAAGTTTTTCTAACCACCAGAGAGATCTGCAGGCTCCCTTTGGGATCTGACACTGGATCTGGGCTGGCTGCTCAGTGTGCGGCCTCCACAGAGAACAGGAGTTTCCTCATCGCTGCACATCAGCGACTCGCTGCCTTTGCTGCGGAGCCACCTTGCATATAGACCACATACACAGGGGCTCCACTGGCAAAGCAAAACTGAGATGAAATCCAGCCCCTGCTGTTGCCTGTGCTGGTACTGCAGGGGTAACAAGGACAAAGGAGGTAGCGAGACAACATTTTTGTCACCAGCACAAGCAGGCAAATCTCCAAGCACTCACAGAGAGGCTCTGGCAAACACACCACAGCCCTTCTCAGAATGGGTTTAAACTGAACAGAAGCCAGTAACAAACTAGTTATCTTTATAAATACTGCTGGAAGGATTAAACATATGGCCTGGGACAAACAGTTGAAAACCAGCTCCATGTACATCTGATCCTGTCAACAGCTTCCAGCAAAAAAACAACGGACCAGCAATTTCCATAGCCTTCAGAGGGATGTGGGTCCATCTAGTGTTCATGATGCTCCTCCCAGGCTCAAGGGTGCTGTACAATGAGGCCACGTCTCATTAGTGAGCACAGTTGGGTGGTAGGACAGTGCTGTCCCACAAAGTGATGCAATAAATGAAAGGCACTGAGAAGAACCAAGCTGCCTCTTGGTGCAATAAATGAGCCAAACCTGCAAGGTTTTAATAAATATGTTGCTGTTCTGTCGCACATAAAGTCATCTTCCAACTGAAGACACCATTAATGGTCTCACTAAACTACAAATGCTAAAGCGATGCATGCATTCTTCCCGTAAACAGCCATTCTTACCTCAAAACAGCAATGTGTTCAAGTGTGGGGCAGGGACAACACGGGCAATTTATTTTTTTCCTTACTAAAAGTTTCCATAGATACCCGGAGATGTCAGGTGTATTGAGAAGAATTTCACAGAAGTATTTGCCATCAGAAAACCACCTGCAGCTGCTTTTGATACTTCATTTCACAGGTGACTACATGCCAATGTAAATCATCACTAAGACCCAGGAGATGTTAGCAAAATCTGAAGTGTACATCTCCTCGCTTGGATTGGACTACACTCTCCCCCCCTCAAATACCCTTAAGGGTGCTACAAGATCATTGAGACCAAACTGGCTTGTCAGAGGTTTTGGCCCAGTGTTGTGTCATTGGGTCAAATCAGTGACACAACAGAACAGCAGCGTGCCCACAACTCCTCTCTCCGGTTGAAATCCGTGCATCACCCAACGCTTTGCTCAGTTCGGGTCCTCCCTGCTCTGCTGCACACATTTCTTCTCCTTGACTGGCAACAAAGAGCTGCTCTAGGCTGGACGCAGCACAGCAATATCACGTCAGCTACTCGGTGGCAAAGGGTGAGTTTTGTGTTTCCAGCAACCTGATCTTTAATAGAAACTAACCCTGAAGGAACCTGCCCAGAAGAATACCTGCACTTTCTTGCAGGGTGATGATGCTTCAGTCTCCATTATACTTCAGTCCTTTACAACTGATAAACAGTGTATTGGGTTGAGAAACATGAACATTCCCGTTAAACAATGAGAAGATTATGAGAGACTTACATGGAGCTGAACCAACGTTTCAAGTCTGCGTATCATTGATCCATCCAGCTGGGACTTACAGGGCACTACAGTAAAATCTTTTCTGACTCTGCAGCATTAAAACATAACAGCTTCCAGGGATCCCATCACACACTTTTCCACAAGCAATGGCAAACCGAGCTCTTCAGAGGAATAAGCTGGTTTTGCTTTGCACTGTCACTTAACAGCCCTCAGTCGTTAGGTAGAGTGATACCACATGCATCAGAAGTTGTCTGGGGAACGTAGGTATGTAGAACATAATCAGCGAGGACACAAGTGTTACTTCTTAGCAATTTAAAATATCTGACAATTATCTTCAGTTCTTAGCAGGGTCAAGTTTTGCTTCTCAAATATTTTTAAATACTGCCATTTCACAGTGCAAGCACTAGAAAAAGCTAAAAATACTCAAGTAAGTTTCATGACAGAAGTATTGCTACTGAGCATGAGCAGCCTTTTTGCAAAACAGTGACTGAAGCCATGATATGCTTTTAAAGGCCATACGTGCTTAAACATTACCAGAGGAAATTGTGTTAGTTTTAATACTTTGTATTGGGTTTGCATGGCAAGGTT